>NC_135497.1:223808112-223935612 GCF_052857255.1 Amblyomma americanum | reverse complement strand
TACTGCGCCATTTCCTTTCCCCAAAAACCAATTATTATTATTTACTCTGATCCTTCATTTGTCTCGACTCCATTACTGGGCTGCCTGGCTAGGACAGGGAGAGCGTCAAAATAGCGCAATGGTGCGGCCCCGCTCACGGGATGCCCGACCACCCACAAACGCAACGGGCTCCGACCGCCGGAGACAGGAGAACTTAACCCGGGATCAGCTACCTCGGGCCTCTCCACGACTTTCAGGGTTTGTTTCCAACCTAACCGTCGAGTGCTTTTCGCGGTTTTTCAGACACCGGAAGTATGTGCGGTGTGATCCGGCCAATAGAGGCTTACGTCGTCAAGAACAATATGCGTTCGCAGGAAGTAGCGTAATTAATAAAGAAAAAAAAGTCGCGTAGTCATTAGCACGCTCGGCTGCCGGACGGAAGAATGGTGGTTCGAATCCAGCCGTGCTCAAAGACTTTTTTTCTTATCGAGTCATCGAGTCATCGGTGTGACATGACTTGAGACCGAGCAAGGTCACGGCCGCAAGTATGAGCCATTAAAGGCGTTCGCCTTAAAATTGTGTAAAGTTTTAGATGAAACACCCTGTATAGAGCAGCCTCGCTTCCCGACACCTCAGATCAGATCTGCGCTATGCATTGTAGTTAGTATACAGTGCTTACTAACGGTTAACCGCTGTCATCTTTCGTCCGTTCTTTCGGAGCTTCTTAATGCGGCAGTAGTGCTTCACCAGTGGTCGTCAATAAACACGGGTGAGTCAAGAGATAGGAAGGCATCGCCCGAGTCGCCAACGTATTGTCGCGTAGCGAGCTTCGCCGGTTTCGTGCGCCAGTTTTTCCAACAAGCTAAATGTGTTCTTCACCCCGCGGTGCGACTGTTGCTGTCTTTGTGCTCGCTGCTGTGCGGGGAGCCATTAGAGGGGCTCACACCCCGACATTTGGCAGAGCCGTTTTCTCTCTGGCTCTCTGTAAGCAGGCGTTGTGCGGCCCCCTCCCCGGCTTTGTTCGAAAGTCTAGTTAGAGTAAAACGCACTGAGACGCACGGTTAGCTGCCTGCAGGGGGACAATGTCTTCAAGGCCGTGTCCGAGACAACAGAGCGGGCGCGTGGACTCCCGTGGTTTCCAGGAGAGTCGCGCGAAGTGATTGCTTCGGGCAGCACACTGCCCGGCGGACCAGATGCGCCGGAGACGAGCCGCGAGGCCTGAGGGCGCGGACGGCGGGTCGCGTGGTGCACCGAATGGGAGGTTTGCGTTCCCTGAGTTTTGGTTGTCGTTTTGTGTGTTTGTATCTGTGTGCCAAGCGGAAATGCGCGCGTCTTCGTGGAATATACGCGGTGCTCTCGAGTAAACAACCTCGTGGGCAAAGGCGTGCTATTGGCTGCTTTCGTTTTAAAGAAATCGTTCTCATTGGCTTCGACAACATCATTTCCGATTGGTTACTAAACGTGTCCCCAGGATCCTGGGCAAACGTATTATAGAAGGGGTTTTGGTGCGAAGAAGAGAGGAACGGCGGAGAGGAACGGCTGCGGTCGTGCTGCTCGGGACCTCTGCTCGGAAGATGTTGCGCGCCCCTTGGTATGACTGACTGCGTTATTATTTACTCTTAGACCTTTTGTATCAGTTTGTTCAGTTTAAATGATGTTTTGGACCAATTTTAAATAAATCAAATTAATTCATGTTACCTATCGACACCTGCTGGTCAACTTCGAGGCGGCGGAACCACCGTTCCGTCCTGACGTACGCTTCGTTACAGTATGCATCCATGCGCGAAGGTGATAGGGTGGCCAATACGGTCGAACGCGTTTGAAGAAGAGCAGGGGAGGGCGGGAGAGAGAAATGTGCGCGTGTCCGACGCAGGTGCGTGGGCGAAAATTAATTACATAATGGATCGCTTAGGCCACTTTCTTTTTTTTTCGTCCCTGCAAGGCTAGCATACTAGCAGCTGTGAAATACAATGAGAACGTGACGCGGAGTAGAAAAGCCGCGCCGAAGATGGAAACTTGAAGCTATTCCCGTGGAAGTCGAGCCGACGGAAGGTTGTCTGGCTCGAGATCAGCATGTGGCGAGTGTCCGTTGGCTGACAATGTACAGGCTGCGCCGGCTTCCTATTGTCTGCTCCACGTAGCCGTGCCGGCAGCGGCGTCCGCCGTGCAAGAGGACGGCCTCCGAAGCACGTGCGCGGAGAGAACACCGCCACCAGACACCGGCTGAGACAGCTGTACGTCGGGCTGCTGTGCCGGCATTGAAACACCGCGGTGATAACGAGCATGAATATAGAGGCGCATACACTCAGGCCTAAGGAGCATAAATGTGGAGCCGTGCTTACAGTGCGAAAACTCTGCGCGGAGAAAACAAAACGCAACTTGCGCACTTTGACGAACGTACTTTCGCAGGGCCGCCCACGGTGCAATGCTGCTAGCACTGCTAGCACCGAGCATCGACAGTTGTTGCTCCGGCTCGGGATGAAGCTGTCGACCATGCATTTCTCTCATCGTATGCAGCGGTTGCTTCAGCAGGCCTAAGTATTGAGATCTAGCACGGGAAAATTTGTGTTGTGGTTAGTAATGAGCCCGGAACGATTATGTTAAATAATTTTGTGCTATCTGCAGTCAAAGGTGGCGTAAAGAGCGTTCTGGAAAACTTCGCTTTCGCTTTTATTTTGTTTCGCGAGATTTCCGTTAACAATAGTTTCAGGAGCAGACAACATTGCCGCTAATTATACACATGGAAACAATTTGCTTTCCGGCTAGACGATTTGCTTTCACAAGACTCAACCTCATCACTCTGCGATGGTCAAGGAAAATACTATAATACGTGAAGAAACCCAATGTTATTTTTATTGCTCTTTTCGGACACGACGTAATAAATAGTATGAGAAAACGATTACATATTTTTGGTTCAGAGAATGTATCATCGAAATAACAAGCCCTGAGCACGCGAACTATATTTTCTCCTCGCCTGCTGCCGCGGAGATGATGCGCCCGACCGTCTGCGCAGGCAACGTTGGCTCAGGCTCAACATATTCAACCAGCAAACCGCACATTTTCGAAGATCACTCCGCCTATTACTCCGCCAGCAGCAGAGCGGCAATTAAGTCGCCACGCGATTCGCTGAAAGGCACTACGCGAGTGTTTTAATTCACTATGGCAACCATGTTTGTTGACTCCTCCTACTCTTCGCGGTGAGTTTAAAAAATAATGCGGTAGCCGGAACGTTTAGTGCGATTTAATAAAGAACTCGGCCATACAGCATAATAATTCGAAGCTCCTAAGAATGGCCGGAGCATGTAGATCGGGTACTCGCGATAAAAAGACGAACTCAAAATCCTATTCAGTGAACCTTTGAGGAGTGCAAATACCTCGGGGACCCCGGGTCATACGGACGAGTCAGCGGAAAAAGCGGCGGCTTTCTCGGGTGGTGGACTGTCCACTTTTACCTCCTCACCCGCTTGCTTCATACTTGCTCAATCTTAGGCGAGCGACAAACCCCTTCACTTGCCCTTAATTGTGCAGTACACTCGGACGTCTATTCGCAGCCTTAGTCAGCGCTGTACGAAAGGGGCTACGCCAGCTCCGCTGTTTACGTGCCAAACCCCTCTTTTTGCATATGCTGCTCCCTCAAGCGATTTATAGGCCTCTTATATTAGTTCGATGGCGTGGGTGCACAGCGGAAATAGTTACGTGGCACTGGCCCCTCTGCAGCGGTCCTAACGCGCGGCGGCATATCCCACCCTCGCTGGGATTGCCCTGGAATTTGCCATTGGACGCTCCGAGGTTCAACCTTACCGCTCAAACTACCGCTTCCTGCTAGCAATCGACACTAATATTCAATTGATATCTGCCAAATATGTCTCCCTTAATGGCCTGATCTGTGTTTGTGAAGTTACTGACGACCCTTATACTGGATCCCTTCAGGTCTACCCTGTGGGGACCTGCCCTGCAGCCCCCTGTGATTGCTTTCCCGTGAGGCACCGTGCAGCAGCAGTCTCACCCCGAGGATGAACGCATTCCCTTGTGAGTTACATTAACTGGCAAGAGAGGGCGCCAGCATCGCTGCGGGGGAGACTGCCAAAGCCCGCGCGCGGGAGAGGGGGCATAGGGGCTTCGGCTGGGATCTTCGGCCCGAGCGGACGTGTCGCTCGCGGCTCCGCTCTTCGCCGGCGGGGCGAGGAAGCGACGGGGAGACAGGCTCCCGTACTCGTCCCGTCCGGCCTTCGGAGGATATATCCCTTGCCCTAGCGTGGGCGAACATTCGCTCGGAACCTTGCTGGTGAGTCGGACGACCTCGATTCATTAGCGTACCTTGTTGCTAGCTGGCGTTATTGTTTCTGTAGCAATAAATGCCTGTTTGTGTCAGCCAAAGTGTCGGTCCTTTGTTCCCCCAGAGCAAGGCCCGCCGTGGTCGGCGAGCGCTCGGTAGTGTACGCGATCACGGGGTGGGGTTCGGGCGGCTTTGAACCGTGTCAGCCGCGATTGAGTGGGGAGAACGTACTTATCTCCCCCATTCAACCCCCACAACCCATGATTCCCTCTTCCTGACCACGACTCCGAGGTGAAGCTGAAAGCACCTAACATTCCGCGACTTTCAACTCAGCACCTTGGTATATGGATAAATAATAAGAGGGACTACATACGTGATCGAATGAAGGCACTAACGAAAAAAGAGCGAAAAGAAAAGAAGCTGCCAAGAAACATGCGGCTCTGCTGTACAGTATACTAGGTATTTCAGTGAAGCCCACCGCTAAATTTTTTTTAAATCTGCTTTTTGAGGAAAAACAAGGCTTTTCGGGAATGTATTACCAGTGTTGACGGACCTCAGAAAAGAGGTGAGTCAGAGAGGCGCCTGGTTAGCTGACCATTAGCAATAGCCGTATCTGTTTTTAGAATTTGGAGAACGCGAATACCCTCTGGTTGTGGCTTAACAAATTTTGGACTTTTCTCGAGCAGTTCGAAAGTGGCGCGCTCGCTTGCAACCAAAGGCGACGCCTGCAAGCACCTTCTTTACTTTACAAGGCCTGTTCACGTCTTCTCGCTCACACACGCGCGCACGCACACACACACACACACACACACACACACACACACACACACACACACACACACACACACACACACACACACACACACACACACACACACACACACACACACACACACACATTCATCATGTTCCCAGCGAACGGAAGGGCGAATCACTCTTCTCGACCTGGTCCGCCGAAGGCACCCGGGGTTCCGCGTTTGCGTCGACCGGCGAGCAGTTTGCACTGACCAGCGCGTCCCTGGCTGAATCACCTGATTCCTCCTGACCAAGTTCACTTCGGAACTCTTAGCTTCCTTCTGCATTCCGAAAAATGGGGAAGCGGCTTAACATTCGTCGATTACGGCGCAGCATAACGCCTTGTTCCGTGCGTACCATGAAGGACCGCGGGGTAGCCGCCGCACCAACTACAGTGATCCTGGCCTTTATGTCTTGAGCCCAGACAGGATCACCGACCTCCAAATGAACGAGGTTTCTAGCAACATGACGTTTGTTGCAGTAACGCGCTTGCGATTTTCGACACGAATGATATTTAGCTGTGACATCCGACATTCGTCTCTGTGCTGGGCACCCAGCTGTGGTGCCATCGGAACGCGTGTCCTAAGGCGTCGACCCATAAGGATTTCTGCAGCACTGTAGCCCAACACTCCAGGTGTCTCCCTGTAGGCGAGTAGTGCGAGGCAGGGGTCTTTGCATTTAAGTACGAGTCGCTTGATTGTTTGCACCATACTTTACACCTCCTCATTAGCTTGCGGTTGCCTTGGCTTACAATGACGTGACTGAACCCGTACTCAACAGCTAAACTTTCAAACTCAGCGCATGAAAACTGCAGTCCATTATCAGTAACTACTGTCTCCGGAATGTCATGACGAGTAAAGGTGCTCTTTATCCTTTGTATAACGGTTACAGCTATAGTTGATAGTAGAAGCTCAATTTCCAGGTAGCGAGACAGATAATCGACCACCACTAAATAGTGTTGAGTTGTGTGCTATCAACAATCACCACTAACTCTTTCCCACGCAAATTTCTGATTTATGGAGTAGTAGTTGTGGCGTTTTAGTAAGGAATATAAATACGCCCCCCCCCCCTTTAATCGCGGGCTGACACAGTTCAAAGCCATCGGACCCCACCCCCTGATCGCGTACGCTACCAAGCGCACGCCGACCACGGCGGGCTTTGCTCTGAGGGAACAAAGGAACGACACTCTGGCTGACACAAACAGGCATTTATTGCTACAACAACAATAACGCCAGCTAGCAAAAAAAAACACGCTAAGCAATCGAGGTCGTCCGACTCACCAGCAAGGTTACGAGCGAATGTTCGCCCACTCTAGGGCAGGGACACTCCGCCGCCGGACGGGAGGAGATGCGGGAGAACTTCCTCCCCACGAGGCCTTGTCCCGCTGGCTAGGGTGGCTAGAATGGGGAGGTGTGAAGACCGCGGCGCTTTCTCTCCGCCGCGCGTGACCCGTCTGCGCACTGATGCCGCCAGGGGGGAATGTGGCGCTGCTACAAGCGGCGCGGTAAGCTCAGCCGCTCAGCCACGTCGGCCTTGCACACGCCGTAGCAGTTAGTCAGTTCAGTTCGTTTCGTCGCCTGTATTGGAGTGTCTGCAGCAGCGTTTTCTCATCCGAGGGCGAGATGCCTTAAACAGCTAAAGGGGCAGTGGAAAAAGTTCAAGTGGCTGTAGACCATCACAGCTATGCTGTGCGACACAGCGATGCGCGGCTGATTTATTACAATGCAGGCTATGTGGCTAGGAAGCGTGTTTTGACAACTCATTGTTAAGCTTGCAGAGCAGCATGTCTCTGTGATAAAGGCAACATTTCCAAAGAACTTCCAGCTAAGGCAACTAATGAGTGGGACCTTGGGGGCCTTTTATATCCGTCAGTATCATTTTACGATCTTGTCAACGCCCTTGAAAACAAACTTACACGCGCGTTCAGCTGAACGCGCTTGTATGCCGATCCTGCGGCAGAGATTCTACAGTCAATTGGGGGATGTGCCAAAAAATTGGCTGTTCTGAGCATTCTGTTGCGCTGACAGCATCAGTTCGACGCCTTTATTGCCTCACAGGGATTCGTTTTTTGTTTCAGGGTATAAATCAGGAGAATAGCGAGATGAAAAGGAAAACACTGAAACGTTGTGCATTGTAGCTCAAATTCTGCAAAAGTTTTCCCCCTCAATTGTAAGTAAACGATTTCAATGCCATATGTGTTGCTTCATTGTCTAGAATCGTCGGAGACTGCTTACATGCTGGGACCCCGGAACCTTTCTTTGAGTGAGGGGGCAAGACAAAGCTTTTGTGTTTTATTTAGTGCTCATTTACACAATAAGTTTTATATTTTATTATTATTTATTTTTCAATGTTCAAAGGTCGATGGAAACTGTCACTTAGTGGAAACGACGCTCCAGCAGTCAGGAAGACAACGAAAAACTTCTAAATGAGACTGTTTAAGGGGCTGACTCGCGCCCACTAAGAACTACATGTCTCGGCGGCGGCCATAGCCACAAGCGTGCTCGGCGGTCATCAGACTGAATGCCTGCAGTATTTGGCCGCGCTCAATTTAAAGCTGGCAAGGAACCTTCGAAATAAGGAACCAAAAGTAACTACAACAATCTAGAAAAATGTGGAAGCATTTGCACGTGGCCACGATCAATGGAGGTAAGTCTGGTTGCATCTTGCATTACAAAACAAAATGATAAAGCCGTGTGCCAGAAGTTTTGAGTTCGAACGAACAAACGGCGCAAAGATTCACAGCAATAAAAACGAATTGATTTGGGAAGCTTTACGCACAAGGAGTGATCAATTGCAGTAAAAAATATTTTCCGCAATTTGTTTAAATTCTGAGAATCATGATGATGTACATGAGTCTGGTCTGGCAGTCGACTTTTGTTGGGACATGACTGGATTAGGTTACTCATATGCGAAATGCTTTAAAACTGGGTATACGAAGCCAAGTAGGTCATCGCCACTGTGCTTTGCATTAAAAGAGTCCTAGAACTGAAGTGTTTCAGTTGTCAGCAATCTGATTTAAGTGCCAGCAACTGGACACCGGGGCGCTACCCCCTCTGGAAAAATGTGCGGTGGGGGGTGCCCCCTCGCCCCCCCCCCCCCCCCCGGTTCCGGGGTCCCTGCTTACGTGAGCGTCAGAATGGCATACATGCTACAGGTTCGCAAGCGACGACAAAAACTGGTTTGTGCGTTGGGGCGCCTTCAGCCAATACGACTGCAGTTTTGAAGTCCTGTGGCACACATTACAACCTGCAGGTTCTTCTCGCCGGAGTGGCTGCGTTTCGATGGCGGCGCAGTGCAGAGAGTCAGTGCACGTTTAAGAAACCCAAGTGGTTGAAATATTTCCGAAACCTTCCAGTACGGCGTCCCTCACGTCTTGGGCAGCATGTTGAAATGTGCACGCACAAAACGCGCTTCAGTCCAGCTATGCAATGCTAACTGGGCTTGCGAAGTAGCACATTTCACGGGAATAATGATGCCAATTGACTAAACATTAATTTATTGTAAAGATTCACTCTTTTACGCTGACAAAAAAAGCGCGATAAACGAAACAGGCTCATCCTCTCCTCAGTGGTAAAAATTTAGACTACGCGATGCGCTCATTTCGGCTGCGCGCTTTACCTCAGCTTTACCTCTGCCCTCAGCGCCGCCACATGGCATCGGCGCGCTGCGGGGCCATGCTTCCCCGGCCGCTTTCCACACCTTCTCATTCTAGCCACCCCCGCGGGCGACATGTCCGCCCGCCACGACGTCCCAGCCGAAGAGCATGCGCTCTCCCGCGCGCCCCGCAGTCACGACCTCTGTGGCGCTCGTGTCGTCCTCTCTTGTTAGCAAAGGTAACTAGCCAGGGAGAGTCACGTGGCGCGCCCCTCATCGAGGCGATGCTGTAGCTGCTGGGTGCATCGCGGGAAAGCAAACAAAGGGGACAGCGGAGCAGGCCCCCACACAGTGGACATCAACGGCTCTGCATTCCGAGTCTCCCATCGCACGCAAGTTTCACACATTTCACCTGCTGCGCGAGTTGTTCACCCAGACCTGGCTACTAAGCCAACTCTTGAGCCATTGCTGACTTCTAAAAATACCTTGACGCCCATCGTGCTACTTTCCTGACCCTTCTTTTTTTAGCGATTGAGACACTACAAGCCTGGTTTCTTTTGAAAGCAATCCCTTGCATTCAACTATAACGGAGCGCTTCTGCCAATAAGGAGCTAGACGGCAAGGAAGTCTTAGTTTTTCTGGCCAGCCTTGGACACACAACAAGCGCAGGGCTTTGCAAACAGCATCGGCTTCTTGAGCCTTCCTCACTCTTTTCAAACTGAAAAGTTATCTGGTTTCAAGTCAACGATCTTGCGTAGGAAGAAACTTCTGCCGCAGTCCATTCTCCGGCTACTCACTTGTGGCCAGTTATTGGCGCTCACGAAAGAGCGTCAGCAGTGCCGAAGTATTTTCCCGGAACATAGAACACATCAAAACGATGGCACATGAGCCGCAGTCTGAACGGCTGAATTTTTGGCGGTACCATGCCAACGGGCATTTTTCCTAACAAGGAAACAAGAGGCTTATGGTACGTTTCAAACATGGGATAGCTTCAGCTTCAAGTGCATGACGCGCCACTATGCGTCACGTGGACTGATATCAGCAGCGGATAAGCAACCACTGGCTATAAAAGCCGGTCAAACGAATAAACGCCGTTCCTTGTCCTGCATCGGTCACTGGAGTTCATTTGAGCACGGCTGCTCTGCTGCCGCACACTATTACAAACCAGTACGTCAAGCTCTCTCAGGTATTAAGGTAAGAGCCTTTAATGGGCCATGCTCACGTCCGTCGGTGCGTCCTTCCGTCAGTCCTCTGCGCTCTTCAACTCGATAAGAAAAAAAAACTTTGTGCACGGTGGCATTCGAACCACCACCCTTCCGTCCCGCAGCCGAGCGTGCTAACGACTACGCTACTTCCTGCCAACGCATATGTAGTTCTCCTTGTCTAGGACGATGTGGAGTGTGTCCGGAAAGTCGTCGAATCGGACGAATGCCTCCCAAACGCCCTCCAGTGTCTCCAGCATTTAAGATTCACAAAGAGTTGTGTACTCAATTAACATCTTAACCACACCTCAGTGACGCAAGCAGCAATACCGCGCTAAAAGCTTTCACCTCACCGCACTTTAGGTCAACGAAGTGACCTCCTGAATTTCAGCAAGGTTTGTTGCTGGGCGAGTTGGTTGGGGTACATCTTGAGAACACAGCGCTTGCAGACAAAGGACCAGAACAAGAAGGACACACACCTGCGCTAACTAACAACTTTTATTTCGGAAGGGGGCCGATCCGCGCCTTTTATACAGAAAAGTTCCAGACTGCACAATTAAGCATCGGGATCCGTTCGTAGCATGCTCGTCGGGTGTCGTCTATTCGATTCCTTTACCCTGCGGCAGGAAGTACGTCGGCCAAACAGGCCGATGTATCAATAAGCGGTTACTGGAGCATAAAGCTAATGCTGAGGATAAAAGGTCCGGTAATTTGGCCATACACTGCCGTGATTGCAGTCCTTGCCGACGCGTCTCCCCCACTTTCAAGGAAACAGATATTTTGGCAAAAAACTCAAATCAACTGACTCGAGAAATCATTGAAGCAGCCACTATTACCAAGCTAAAAGATGAGTGCGTTAGCACACCATCAGTTGCATTGTTAGACAAAGAGTGTTCATTCCTCTCTGCTTTGAATTGATTCAGTGTATTCTTTTCGTTTCATTCCGTGATTATTTTTTTTGCGCCCTCTTTTTTTGCGATGTTTTCCTTTTTAAACTCTTCTGTATTCTTCTCTGTTATGTTTTATCGCCCACACGTTTTTTACGATTCTTTGCTTGTTTTTAGAGATCTGTTGTCTGTTCAATGTCATATTTTAGTGACCACCTTTTCTGCTTGTATTCTTTCGCGTCGGCTTCTTGGGTTTTTGCTTGTATCTGTTTTAACGCCTTTAGTTTCCGTCATCTTTTAGCTGTGCCGAATCTTTTACTCTCCCGCAGGTTTTTCCTGCACCTTTTATGCCTGTTTGTTCAGTTTTTAGTGCCTTCATCTTGCTACCTTTCATCGTCAGTCGTTTAGCCGTGTTGGTTGTTGGCTTCTTCGGGATCTTTTGGTACTTTTTGGAATTGTTTCTTACCTTTGCTCCCCCCGTTGGTTCTTTCTCTTCTTTTCTTTTTTCTTTTTTTCTTTTCTCTTTTTTTCTTTTTTCTTTTTTCTTTTTCTTTTTTCTTTTCTTGCTTGTTTTCGCTGCGTTGTTGGTTATCAGTGGCGATAAGAATAGTTGGTCTATGTGTTGGCTCTTTCCATGCTCCCACCTGGCTGTGTTGTGCGCGTGCGCATCATTCCCTCCAATTCTGTATAAAAGGCGCGGATCGGCCCCCTTCCGAAATAAAAGTTGTTAGTTAGCGCAGGTGTGTGTCCTTCTTGTTCTGGTCCTTTGTCTGCAAGCGCTGTGTTCTCAAGATGTACTCCTGAATTTCTTCGTCTAATCTTTTCGTAACCCAAGTCGGGGCTAAGGCCTCCTTTTCTATTTGTGCATAGCGCTGCTCATTTGTCGTCCGAGAACGCGGGGTAAACTCTATCGGGCGTCGCTCATTGTTACGCTGAGTTTGGGAAAGAGCGGCGCCCAGGCCGAAATACGAAGCGTCTGCCGAAAGAATCGGGGGAAGGCGAGAGTTAATTGTGAATGAGGTGGATGATCGATCGATGTTGGCGATCGACAGATCGATGGTGTTAATCCTGAAGTCTTCTGATGGTTCGGTGATCCGGCGACACGTTGCGGAACAGACTGGACAACTTCTTCGGGACACTATGTACTTTACTGCACGGTCGCTCACCAGCGGCCTGCTCTCCGATCTCCCCGTTCGCGCCAAAAACTCGCCCTTAAATCCCTTCCCCCAGCACTCTGGGTACCCTTTTTGTAACCAATAGGAAATGCGCTTATCAGAGCCAATCAGGAGGATTTCGTTCAAACTGAAGGAGCCAATAGCTCGCCGGTGCTCACTGTTGGTGTCTCGCGAGCACCGTGCGAATTCCACGAAGATGTTAAGCATTTCCGCTTGGTTACAGCATGCAGAGACATGAAATAACTACCGAACACCCAGTCCGAACCGCGCTCACTGCCCCCTTCTGCTCTCCCCCCCCTCTTCTGCTCTCCCCCTTAGGCTGCCCGCTCCGAGGCGTCCGGCCCGTCCCGCGGTCCACCGTTAAAAGCAATAAATTTACACGCGACCCCCTCTCGAAACCCCAGGGGTCAGCGCGTCGGCCGCGTCTTGCGGCCCGAGCGCGACCTTACAAGGACGGGCCTCCTCACTGCCGGTTAACCGTCGTTGCCGCCATCTGCCGCGTTTGTCTCAAAACAAACCCATTTCGGCGGCGCCGGGATGGCGGCTTCTCGAGGAGCCTGGAGAACAGCCAACACACCCAACCCAAGGGGGCCAAGCTACCGGCTTCAGGGTGCGCGTGCGATCGGTCCCTGAGCAACAAATCGGAAACTTAACTTCGGGGGTCGTACAAAGCCACGCATTTCGCGGAGCAGAGAAGAGATTTCACACTTTAGAGTGCACCGTTCTGCGCCCGGCTCCAGAACCAGACCTTGTCTTTACGCAAAAGCTCACGTAAAGGAGCCGTTGTGTGAGCTAGGTGCGGCAAAAACTACGCAAAAGATTGGCCATGCCAAAAAAAATTGCTCGGCGGCTTCATTTCTTTCACGCTATTTACCTTAGCCGGATCGGGCTGCAGCCCTCCCTCACTTAGAACACGACCCCAAAAAAGTAAGGCTTTTAGCGCCGAAGACACACTTGGATTTGTTTAACATGACATTGGATTCAGCCAACCAGGCCTGCTCAAGATGTTAGCAAGTCTAGGATCATGTTGGTGCTTGTGTCCCCAAAAACTAAAATATCGTCCATCCTGTTCACGACCCCGGGGAGGTCTACGAGGATTTCAGACATTATCTTTTAGAAGTACTCAGGTGGTGAAATAATTCCGAAAGGCAACCTGGTAAAACCATTCAGCCCGAACAGAGTTATGAAGGTAGTAAGTTCCTCCGAAGACTTACTTAGCCGTACTTGGTAGAAACCAGAATTCGCGTAAAGTTTAGAAAAGTTTTTCACCTGCAATATAACCCAGGGCTTGATCCACTGTGGGGAGTGTGAACCTTCCTCGTAGAACGCACTTATTCGGTTGTGTAAGGTCTACAGAGATCCTGACATTTCCGCTCGGCTTTACCACTGGTAGTATACCGGCACTCCAATCTGCAGGCCCGTCAACATTACGAATAACGCCAATTTGCTCTATTTTCTCAAGTTCAAGTTCAAGTTCAAGTTGCTCTTGTTTCTCAAGTTCCCTGAGCGGAATTATGACTCTGCGTGGTGCTGTTATAGCATTCTGAACCGCTTTTGGGTGAAGCCTTAACCGGTACTCCCCTGGAATGGCGCCGAGATTACTGCAAACCTGGGACCCGGTACGTTACAACAGGCCCCTTCTGCGCGACTGAGTCTACAAACTGCACGGCTCCTAGTGCCTCCAGAGCTGGGAAACCGAGAAGGACATGTCGCAGCGAGCTGACTGCATAACATGCCTGGCGACAACGTTTCCCTTTCCAAGCGATTTCTGCCTCGAATTTGCCCAAAACATTGAAGAATTCCATAGTCGAGCAGCAGCTCAACAGACCGTCGCCCCTCCGAGGCGAGAAGTTTAACTGGCGCAGTCGACAGGATCTGCTGTGGTTGAGCTGGAGGTTGCTGGGACGACGACGTTGGGATCGGCGAAGATAGCGGCCGACCTCAACAACTGCCGGGAGAGCCAACGCAGAAGCCTTCCAACCATTTGACCGGCCAGGACACCGGGGTCGCGCAAAGGAGGCTGTGGTGATCAGGCGAGTACCCCTTTGGTTTTCGTCGAGGGCATATTGTGTCAAAGCCCAGGCTTTTGAGCGACGGTGCTAAGGAAAGGAAAGATGGTAAAGGGGAAAGGGAGTGTGAAGTTGGAGCCCGCGGGGCAGACAGGTAGAGGTCAGAAAAGCGCCGTGCCAGGGGCGACGTCAATGCAGTTAGCGATACTGTAACGGCGATTGCAGATCACAGAAGTACAGAGGAAATCGCGGGAACTGAAGCGCGAAACGGATCGCCTTCGTTCGGAGAGTATAGACCTTTGCAACGGAAGCTTCCAACCAGAGAGTTTGAAATGGATGCCAGGCCCCCCGTAGCGAGAGTAGCTGGCCTCTCATGGTTGCCCTCTCTCTCTCTGGACTGTCCGCGCGCGCGGTGCTCGCATGTGTACGCATTGGCTCACGGCATCCTCGCGTTTTTCAACTTATTTGATGTGCAATGCCCGCGTCTGGTTAGCACTGTGCTGTGTACGGTTGTACGAACAACCAAAAGAAGCGAAATGCAGCGATTAAGAAACGCTGGAGTTGTGCTGTAAATCGGAAGGACTTCGCTCCCACTGAATCGTCGCGTGTCTGTTACGCACATTTTATCGACGGGAAACGAACACCCCAAAACCCCGTGCCGATTGTTTACCTTGGCTACGAGAGAAAGGTAAGATGCTCGGCAGCCGCGATCGTTCTTCTTACTGAACACAATAAATGTATCGTAGGTCGTGAAGGGGCGACGGCGCATCGTAAAGCACGACATCGAGGTGCCGAAGAAAAATGTAGGTTTACACGTTGTGTTGGCGGCGACATCGATAATCGCGCTGCACTTTCTTTTCCAGAGAACAGAAAGGGAGGGATCTTGCAAAAGGTCAAGCCTCGCCGCTCAGCTCTCCTCCGACGAGTGTATGCACGACTGTCAAAACGCAAGGCAGGAGCTCTACTTGCAGCGATGGCTTGCAACAGCTTTGCACTGCTGCTTTATCTGAGGTATGGGCCCACACATGGCTCATTAGCAATAGCGTAAAACTAGATACGACTTTTTAAACGGCTGATGTGCCCAAGAACGCGGGATAGAATCCCGGGATGCTGTGGCGGCCGCGTTTAGATAGAGACGAAATGCAAAAGCGCTCGTGTGCGATGTGATTTGATTTTCACGTTAAAAATCCTCAGGTGGTCGAAATTAATTCGGAGCCCTCCACTACGGCGTCCCTCAAGCCCATGGCAGTTCTGGGTCATCAACTCCACATAATTTTGCTGCTGTCTGCATTGGCAACTTTCCAAAGCAAGGCAGTTACATTTTGCACAGTACTGTGCTTGCAAGCACTCCAACATGAAATGCGATCCAAAGTAAACGACCCGGCTTATATGTACCTCGCCACGTTAAGCACTGCCACCAGAGCTTATATGATGCCTAGTTCATATCTGTGGCCTACACTAACGTCAGTTGCTTGTGCCGATAATTTTTTTGTGAAGGCTGCAAGTAAATATAGATGATGATGTCATTGTTTGCACTCCACCTAGTAGATTGGTTAGCTACATCAATATTTGATCTAAAGAAAAATGACCGATGAAGCCCTGAAATGGGTTATTCTTCTGTGGTCCAAAGCCACATTGTTCGGCTTCAAAGCGGAAACTGATCCTATTGGTAAGCGCCATGCATTATTTCCTGACACTTCGGAGTGTGTTGATTAAAATTTAGTCTTGAAATCCTGAACAACTATACTAGCTATTGTGGGAAAAAAATTAATGCACATTCAATTGTAGATACCACCGGAAGACTGAAGTACCGAAGCTGCCATGACAGTGCTCGTACTACAGCAGGCAGATCGAGTATGTAGACAGTTGTCGCCTCAAATTGGCTGCATGCGCCATATTTGTGCACTGCTGGCAAATGCATGTCTTCGTCTGTTGCAGGCACCACCAGGGTGACGGCCATGGCAATGCTAAAACTGAAGCATACTGACACAGTATGTACTTGAATAACACCATCTGTTAGGCTAGTTGGTTGCGAGCCATATGTATCAGCAGCGCGGACACAAAACGGGAAGAAGCGCTCTGTACTATCAACTCCTTCTTCCTGTTTTGTGTTCGCGTTGCTGATACACATGGACACAGTATGTGGACAGTGGTCACCTCAAACTGGTTGCATGCTCAGCATACAGCCGTGCCTTGTTAATACGGACACTTTGGTTTCAGAGGAAAATGTCTATAAAACTGGTCATCCGTAATAATGAGTTAGGAAGAAAAACAAAAGCAAATATTAAGAACGCTTTATGATTATGGACAGCTTCTGTGCACAGTGACAGGCAGTGAAGTGGCAGTCGGGCAATCTTGGAAGGGCTTAGGTACATAATTGTGGTAGCTATTATCTTTAAACTCAGTGGTGGAGGTTCACACACGTTTTGATAGCCTTGTGGTCTATGAGACATGTGATCGCGTCTCTTGGAATGATGAAGTACCTCCTACTATGATTTTTCACATTCTAAGAGCTCTGTACCAATTTGGCTGACAGGCTTCTGAGTGTGGTTTTCAACCAGCACACAGAGAGGATTTTTTTTTTTGCAGCCATTCGTGCAATGTGACCAGAGTTAAGGTGCGTCGAGACCGAGCACCTTGCCACTCTTAAGCATCAAAACGCAGACACAAGAAAGTCTATTACTACGGCACTTGCACTTTTGCCTTGCCGTTCACTAGTGTTTAGTGCTCAAAATACAAGGGGCTGAACATCTGGTAGAGGCACTCGGGATTTTGTTCCCATTGCTGTCCATATTAATGAGACAAAATGGGCGCCCCAATGGGCGTCGTGCATTTTCACTCTGCCCATTGCCCACACAATGAGTATCCATACTAACAAGGTGTACATACATTGCAAAAGTATGGTCCCCAGAAAAACTGTCCATAATGCAAGTCATCTGTATTAACGGGGATCGAATTAACGGGGCATGACTGCAGTGCATTTGTACATACAGTACTGACAAATGAACACCTCCTCTTGCAGACATCCCAGGATGAGTCTCTGGAAACAGCGACGGAATTTCTTGAGCTCAGACGGGCCCAGTATATGTAGGCAGTTGTCTCCTTGAATTGGCTTCGTGTACAGTACTGGCGGATCTACTTGTGTTTTAACGGCAGTTTATTCATGTATGCAATTACCATTTTGTTTGCATTGCCATATTTTTTTCAGTTACCATGGGGAACAGAAGCTGCTGACTGTAACTCTGATGTGAGCTGCCAAGTGGAACATGCTGATGCCGTAAGCGGAATTGCAATTTTGTGATTTTAGTATACAGGCTGCTCAAAATTAGTCCACTTAGAGTTAAAAAAAAATACCAAGATCAGTACATGAAAGTCATTACTGTAAATTAGTTGTGCGGCCAGACGGACACAGTGCAAAAAAGTGTCATTGTTACTTGAGCAAATAACTGAAATTCATTAACTTTTTTTTCACTGAAGTTAGCGTGACTATTCTATTTTCTACAATTTTAATAATGCACCTGTGTCCTGGGATATGCATGCCTAAAATTTCAGCCCAAACCGTGTAATTACAGAAGCGAGGTCATGGTGCTCTGCAAGAAGCTCCTTCATGATGTGACACAGCTGTTGTGGCGCCTCGCCTGACAAGAATGTGGGTTTACAGGCAACGGTTATGTTTGCCCTTGGCTAGTAGTGTGTATCGCTGTGCTTGACCGCATGGCACCACTTCTTATCACCTACCCTAGAAGCAAGTGCTTAAAGAAACAGCACTCGCCCCGTGCCCCCGCCTCAGTGATTCTTTGGTTTTGCTGACCGAGAATGAAAAGTTAACACTGTTGCCTGCAACTCCATATTTTTGTAAGGCGGAGCACCATACGCAACAGCTGCGTTGAATCACAGAGGGGCCTCATGGTGAGTGGTGTGGTGTGGGCTGAAATTTTAGACGTGCACACCCCAGTACACAGGTGCATTACTAAAATTCTACAAAGTAGTATAGTCCGAATGTCACTGCATCTCAGTTAGCATTATAAACACGCAGGCTAACTGCAGAGAATAAAGGTTTAATGAATTTCAGTAAAATTACTCCGGTTACAATGACAGTCCGAATGATTGTGCCCGCCCGCCCACATAACCCATTTACAGCAATGACTTTTGTGCACTGCTCTTGGTACTTTTTTTTAATTTCAGTATAGCCTAATTTTGAAAACAGAAGGAGGCACCATTGTCGATTACTGTGTAGAAACCTCTTGAATTATCCGAGAAGTACAGCAAATAAACAAAGCATTTCTCAGAAAGTAATAAATGCATTTATTAGCATTACACTTTATGAAAGCATGAAGATAGGACGTTAATAACAGAAGTATGAGAGTAACTGCTGTTGCACTATTTTGCATCACTTCATCCGCCTGCACTAGTATACAGTCGCATGAATCCCCTTGGAAGGTACAGCTTCACATGCAGCATGTTTAGTGCCAGTATGGCAGTCTTAACTCCAAAAAAGCCTTGTCTCATCTTGCAGGGAGCAAACTTTAGGAGAGAAAAATTTTTAAAGGCCCTCATATCGTGCGATTACTTTCAGACAACACATACAGATGACAGTCCTGCTTCTCTTGCAGCATGCGTCTGCCTACAGCATGGAGACAGAGTGAGTTTAATAATGGCCGCTTGAATCTTTTCGAGCTCATAGGCTTGGAAGTGTAGGGCACATTGGTTACATTCTTGCACTGTGAAAAAGACTGTGGGCTCTTTGTACATGTAGATGAAAAAGTGCCTGTTTTACTTATTTCAGCTGGTAAAAACGGGTAGTGCTAGTTGAGATGCCGACGCGGGATTGCCAACAACACGATAAGACATGGTAAGAGAAACAAATTGCACCATTTTGCTTACATTCACTTCAGCCTTATAAACGGTGGTTCAGCATTCATGAACAAAGTGTAATTTCAGGCAACACAGACAGTCGCTGTTACTGGCTTCAATGGTGGGACAAGACCTCAAGTAGATTGTACAAGCATATTGAGTGAAATGCTACTCCTCTTTGCATACAGGTCTCGCTGCATTACCAATCCGTGCAGTCATGTGCACTTGACATTACATATTTTTAAGCAATGCTGGTTCCTTTGTAGACAGTCAGAAGAATCCCTTTCAGGAACCAGAGTGGCTTCCCGACCAATTTTCGTTATTGGTCCCGTCTGCCAATTATAAAACAGGGCAACCGTTACACTTTACCTGTTTCAGAGTAATGTGGTACATAACAGCACGTGCAACGTTTTGTCAAAAAGTTTCCAGTGCAGCTCATATCTTGAGAACAAAAACTTGGCACAATCCCAGAGTCACAGGTACTTGTTGAGAATCATACCTGTTGTTTGCAAAAGTGTTTGCTATAGTGTTCAGGATCTGGGTGTTGCATTTTGAGTCGCCTTTACTGTAAGGAACTTGAATTTTCGAAGGTAAAGAACATAAAGAATAGGCGCCGTTGTCAATAACTGATGAACATCGATTACCATATTTACTTACAAAATGAAAGCGCTGTATTTCCCAAAAAAAGCTTCAGAAATTTGGGGAGTGCATTGATTCTGCGAGGTAACATATTGAGAAACAAATTTGAAGTGGTAAAGATAGGACAGAAAGCATGCTGGTGGAATACATACTTTGTCCGTTACAACTTTAGTTTTAAATAAAGCAAAACCTGCTCTTCAGCACATCTTAAGCATAGTGGTAGCGCAAAAAAACACCCACAAGAGAAGACCTAGACATCAAGAGACACGCACAGACGCTGCACTCACAACTGATTTTATTAAAGCTATCAAAGTGGAATATATAGGCTGCGTCGCGCATGCGCGTTAAGAGAAAGAACGAAGGCGAGCCATCACAACATCCCGATCATACATCTTATGTTGTAGGAGAAAAAAGTGCACGTTCCGAGCTATACAGAAGAACTGACACATCGCTAATACAATCACTGCCTCTTTTCTTTACATGGAAGGCTTCCAAAACCTCACGTGCGGTCTGGCCTTTACCTTTGCCTAGGACCATAGTACTTTAAAAATGAGGCGAACATTTGCAAGAACTGCAGTGCTAAACTAAGCACACGTACTCACTGCTCTGTAAATTTAGTTGGTGCTCACTGAGTCGATCGTTCAGGCATCTGCCTGTTTGGCCTACATAGGCTTTCCCGCAAGACAGCGGTATCTTGTAAACCACTCCTGTTTGGAAACGCACGCATGGCCTGGCATGCTTTTTTCCGCAACCTTTTTTTTTTGCGGATTCCTTGCCGGAGATAAGATGGCATAGCTTAGATAGTTTTTACGGGGCGGAAAAAACGAGAGGAAATCCAAACCTGTCCGCGACCTTTTTAGGTTGTGCGAAATTTTATGCAGGTAGGGGACAACTTCCGGTCGCACACTTCTTTCGTCTTCCCTCGGCTTCAGGCTATTCGTGTGCTTCTTCACTTTTTTAAGGGGGTCTTGGCAACCGCCGTCATGAACGACGAAGGGTACCCAGACGCTACTAATGTTTCCAATTGACAATTAAAGCTGCTTACCATTTCGTGTTCGCACGATTTCTCCAGTGCTGATTCTAGGCACAGGTTTGCAATGGTGCGTGTTACGACCTTTGAATGAGCGGAATCATACGGTAGGAGCTGTTTTCGTGCACGTGGAGCATATGCCCAACACACAGGTTCCTCACCAAACTTGACACGTATGTCTAAAAACAGAAGGGCCTTTAGCTTCGGTAACTCGCAAGTGAACGTCAGTCCCTTCCCATGCTTTTTAAAAGCGTCTAAAATGTTATTAACAGTAGCTCCGTAGTGTAAAGGGCTCTGCTTGTCCAAAATGATCGAAAAATCACCAACGTATCTGTACAGTTTCGTGACTTCGTCCATGCTAAAAACAGAAGATAAAATCTGGTCAATGCTGGCTAAAAATATATCGCTTAAAATGGGTGCCACGCATGACCCAATGCAAATTCATTTGATCTGCAAGTAGTCCTTGTTATTAAAAGCGATAAGAGTACTTTGGAGATAAAATTCTAAAAGCGTCAAAAAATTGTCAGCAGACATGCCAGCTGAATTCTGAAAAGGAGCGACACCACTCATGTCAATGCATTGCTTCAGTGCTGTGAACAGCTCTAGGTGAGGTATTGAATAATACAGATCTTCTATATCAACAGAAAACGCGTAGCTGATGCTCGGTTTAGATTTTAGAAACTTGATTATTTCCTTAGAATTTTTAATATGGAAAGGGTCAGTGATTGTCAGTTCTTTTAACGATTTTTGAAGATACTGGCTCACCAGCAACTGCCAAGTCCCCTTTTCACTGACTATGGTGCGGAAAAGAAGCATTCTCGGACCATTAATTTTTTAATTTGTATATTAATTACATAACGAACATTTGTCCCGGCATTAAGCTAGTCATATATGCGGATGACACGAGTATTTTTATCCCATCATCTTGTGAGACTGATTTAATAATGAGAGCGAATAGTGTGCTAGGAAAGCTTGATACCTGGACGAGCAATAACCATCTAAAAATACACTAAATAAACAAAGGCAGTGATTTTTCGTCCAAAGTGCAGACGCGTTAGCGTTCAGCATGATATCACCTTTAGAAATTGTAAAATAGATAATGTTCCATGTGTTAAGGTGTTGGGTATTTATTTTTCAGAGAATCTACAATGGGAGGATCACGTAAATAACTTATTGCAGAAGCTAAGCTCGGTCACTGGTATACTAAATCACCACCGTTACTGCCTTCCACAATCAGTAAAACTAATGATATATAATGCTCTCTTCGTGTCCTCTCTACATTACTGCTTTTTAGTATGGGGCACCACTACCACGACAAATTTAAACAGGCTGTTAAGACTACAAAAAAGAATCTTACGCATAATTGCAAGTCTAAAATATACGGAATTGTCTGCCCCTCTCTTTAAACAGTTCAACGTGCACCGAGCACATGATTTATACCGTTACATACTGTCTCGCGTGTTCTCTTTTAGCGCAAAACACTTGGTATATCTCTCCTTTTGGACGTCGCAGGATTGACGCAAAATGATCTGCCATATCCCACAAGAAATACAGAACACTGGAAAACCCCAAAATGTCGCACTAATTATGGTACACAAATGCTCCAGAAAAGTTTACCGAGGCTTCTAAATGATTACAATAGACAAGGCACTGATCTTGTGAAATTAACCCTGTCTGAGTTTAAACAATTATTTACAAACTGATTGTCATCACGGACGTTTCTGTTCTTGTTTTTTGTGCATACATGTATGTACTTCATAGATCCTCTCTGTATAACTGTATAATCTGTATAATATCTGTGTATATAATCTCTCTGTATAATCTGTCAATCTTTGCGCATGCTCACATTCAAGTAGCATAAGGCTGTAATCTTTTCTTCTTGATGTGTTTATGCTTTCCGCTGCCACTGTATTTGGGGGCCAGGGACCCCTCAAGCCGTCGTAGAACGGCTTTTACCTTTGCTTCCTGTACACTCCGGTGTATGAATAAAAATATGAATGAATGAATGAATGAATGAATGAATGAATGAATGAATGAATGAATGAATGAATGAATGAATGAATGAGCTTGAGGCTTGTACGCCTTGGCGCTAAAAACCCTTTCAACGCATTGCCTCTACAGTCGGATATCTTGGTACTCAACAAATCTTTTCCCACATCCCTGCAGAAGTTGGCAACTTTTTGGTTCGCAATAGTGGGGCGGCCTTTTATAGCGGTGAAGTTTTTTTACAGTGCCTGATGTGCTTTCTCGTTAAACATGCCCTACGGAAGAACCACAAATCCTCCTTCTTTGTCGGCCTGTACAAGTGACAAATCATTCTCTTTAAAGTGTGCCACCACATTCTGCAAAGACGTTGCATATTGCTTATTTGTAGTTAAAACAGCAGCTTTCTTCAGACAGTCCGCCCCTTCAAGCAGGCATCTCACGCTGTTCTGTCGGTGCTTTCTTTGCTAAACGGCGATTCAGTGCAGCCAGGTCTTGAAAAGGTAGTGATAGTGCTAGTCCGTACTTGGATCCCTTGTTGAGAAATCCTCTTATGTCTTGGGGCAGGTCAACTCCTCCCAGTACTTTCAAGCTTCTACTAGCTTTCCTTGCCTTCTCCAGACCTTGGAGAGCTTGTCTCAAGTAATACGCCCACCATATCTCAGTTAGTTGACCCGTGAGACGTCTGATGTAGCGTAGCTTGGTTTCAGCCAGCCACTGCAGATACTCGGTGTAGCAAGTAACTGACAGCCAGTCCTGGTAAATGCGCACTTGCCGCCATAACTCCGATCGTAGAATTTTGCCAATGCGCTTCACATGTCCCCACGAAGGGGAAACAGGGCCAAAAAGGCACTCACTTTTTCAGTAATCCGGCCTTTCCTCAGACAGACGGCGATGCACCTTGATCGGGAAATGGTGTGGGCAATGATGACGATTAAAGAATTGCCAGAAGGAAATTGTTGGTTAACCCAGAAAGAAGGGCCCACTGTAGAATAAATATGCGGGAAAGCCTATGTAGGCCAAACAGTCAGATGCTTGAACGATCGACTCAGGGAGCACCAACTAAATTTACAGAACAGTTAGGGCGTGCGCTTGGTTCAGCACTGCAGTTCTTGCACGTGTTCGCCTCATTTTGAAAGTACTATGGTCCTAGGCAAAGGTAAAGGCCAGACCACGCGTGAGCTTTTGGAAGCCTTCCATATAAAGAAAAGAGGCCGTGATTGTATTAGCGATACGTCAATTCGGATGCATAGCTCGGAACGTGCAATTTTCTCTGCTACAAGATAAGATGTTGATCGGGATGTTGTGATGGCTCGCCTTTTTTCTTTCTCCTAACGCGCATGCGCTACGCAGTCTACATATTCCACTGATATCTTGGAATAAAATCAGTTGTGAGTGCAGCGTCTGTGCGTGTCTCTTGGTGTCTAGTTCTTCTCCTGTTTGGGTCTTTTTGCGCTGCTACTATGCATTCACCATCATTAGCAGCCAATTCGTGTCAAAAGAAGGGTTCGTTCATTAATAATTATGACAGGGAAAAATACTTTTTGACACCAAAACTAGGAATGTGAGTGCATTCATTGCATGAGTAAATATGATAGAACACGGAAACACGATCACCATGTGTGCAGCCATTTCAGCAACTGATTTACTGCATCTAATAGTGTGAGCAACCAAGAGAACATTTAACTTAAGACCGCCTGTGGTCTGGTACACAATTGCATGGGCTCCAAGCATGTTCTGATTTGCTGCCCAAAAAGAATGTTGGTTGCCTGGATTCAGCTATTTAGAGCATGGCTCAAGCCGCATGTTGAAATCCCCATTATTGGTGTCTTGATTCTAACATTCTGTCCCCCCCCCACCTTTTCCTTCCTATTTAGGCTCCGAAACACAAGTCCACGCAGTGGAAGCATGTGGGCCATGAGGACCACTGCTACGCGCAACTGCCAATGATTGGGCTGCACAGAGCTTCATTTATGCGGAACCTTTCCGCTGATGACACTCTTTTTTATACGGGCATCTCGCAAACTGCATTCAGCAACCTTGTTAAAGCAGTATCGGCAATCGCTAAAAAGGGAAGTGTATTGACGCGTGCTGACCAGCTGCCGATGTGCCTCATGAGGCTTCGCCTTGGCATTTTATATGGACATTTAGGCAGGATATTTCAGCTATCAGTTATGCAGGCACAGAGGACTCTTCAAGCCTGTCTAGCACCTTCCATAACAGGCCACCAAATACAACGCGTTTCTCAAGGGCTTTGTGAACAATGCTCTCCATCTTCTTTATGACTGTGTACAGCCTTAGCGACGGCTCGCGAAGGCATCCTGGCTAGCGACCTCAGGTCAGTCAAGTTCATCTGAACAACATCACTTGGGTTGGCGTGTTTAGTAGCAGCCGTCGGCGTGAGCTGGCAATCCTTACAATGCATTGCCTTAGTTATCTTCTTATGCACATATATCCTGCTAAGAATAGACAACCATTTCTTCTTGTCCGGCTCTTTCATATCCATGGTCGCCCAATTCATCACTTTCACCCGAAAGATAGCTGATTCTAAGAAGCTTTTTGCACAGCTTTTCTTCCACATTTCTGAGCTCCGCAGCAGCCATTGCCTTTTCTCCGAGGTTGTCATGCAGCGACACGAGGACACTTTCAGCGACTCCAGAACGGTTCCCTTTTACCAGTGTTGGCGGTAGGGCGTTACAAATAAAGGCGTTACCGGTAAAGCGTTCCTTTTTCGGTAACTTAGTAATGTACTCGTTACCATTTGAGAACTGTAACGGGTAACGTACTTATGCTAACATTTTTCGGTAACGTAATGTGTCACGTTACTAGTTACTTTTTGTTCCAGTTGTCCCCCACTCCACCCCCTTTTTTTAGAAAAAGAAACGCAGAGAACCTAAATTGGTGCTGCAAATAAACAAGCAGGTGCCCTCGGCGACCTCTGTTGCGGCTCGAATACATGCCAGAAAATACCTGCTCTTGACGATGCACCCAACTAAAAAAAGACAGAATGCCCATAAGGCGCGTAACACGTGCACGAACACGCATTCACACACTTGCCTTCACGTACCTCCCCTTCCCGAACCACTCACACACACAACTCTGCAGAATGAAAGCATGCCGAGCATTTTTGTACATGGCATTTTTCAGAAGTACTGTAAATTTGTTGAGAGTTCAGCGATATTTTCTTTGTGAAGTTAGAATTGATGATGAAGTGTCATTTTGTGTGTGTCACATTCAGAAAATGGCTTCGCCATGTGACACAAATTTAGAATCCATCAAATATAACCTACAGACAACTTTAGGCCACTATAACATTGCTAAGCTCCTGCACATTTATGCAAAGTATTTACGTTAAATCAGGACTTCGCGTAAAATTGTTGTTTGGGCTAGAAGTTTTATGTGAAATATGAGCTTTATGAAATTGTTATCATGAGTTCTTAAGGCGTAGACACACTAAAATTTATGGCCATGGAGGAACGGAAAGTAACCTGCGGTAATTTTTTTCGGTAACGGTAACGGTAACACATTACTTTTTGTGTAGGCAACGTAGGGGCGTAACACGTTCCTTTCTTTAGCGTAACGAGCAACGTATTTAGTTACTTTTTTCGGTAGCTCGGTAACGCCACAACACTGCCTTTCACTGCATTCTTCACAGGATCGATGTGAACAGGGACAAACGCCTATAAATCTGGCTGAACAGTATGATTGTGGGATGGTCATCATTGCTGCGAAAAGAGCGAACAATGTCAAAGAATCTTTGAAAAAAGAAGAAACCAGGTAAAAAGTTTGTTAGTAATTGCACCCATTTACAACTAAATATTTTATTTAGAACAGGCTGCCGCTTATACGCTGCCACTTCAAGAAAATTGCACTCTTTAGAACAGGCTGTCGCTTATCCAGAGAACATTAAAACTCCTATGGACGTCTTACGGATGTTCAGAATATCCCCAGAATGTCGAAGGGAGCTCCAGTGACCATTGGGTTATACTCTGCTACTTCAAGAGAATTGAGATATGTTCACCATTTCATCATTATGCACGAGTGTTACCTCCAGGGGATCTTGGTTCAGCTTGGCTGTCAGCAAATAAGGCACACACCTGCTTTGTGCAGCTCATCAATTATCTCTAAAGCCGAGTCACTCGTAAAGATTCTGTCGTTTCCAGTGAAGCAAGTAGGAGCATGTTTCGATGTTGGTGGTTGTGGTCTGCTTCATAAGGTAGATGGAGGAAGTCCTTGATGACCTGCCCGAAGAACACAATGATTACTGAGTCAAACCCTTGAGAAGCAAAAGTGTCTATCACGATGAAAAGCTACTCAGAGACCTCCGACTAACGTCACATTAAAGGGAAGCTGAAGCACTTTTCGAAAAAAAATGCGTTCTCTACGTCATTTTATAGCTATAATCCTCTGAAAAAGAATATCTCATTCAAAAAGAGCGGAAATAAACGCAAAAAGGTGTTTTTTAGAAGAAAACGGGCCCGTCGCCTCACAGCACCGAGCAAACGCCGCTCTTGCCCGCGATTGGCCGGGACTGTCGTGACGTCATCCACGGGGATCTCCGGCCGGCACCGACGGCGTTGCTGCGTAGCGCGTTGCTTCAGCTGGCTTCTAAGGACTACGTTTTGGAAATTATGGATAATTCAAGCAGTGTTGAACAGTTTGGACTTTCACCATGCCTGTTCGAGCCATCAGCAGCTTCAGAAAACGGCGGAACCAACGACTCCGCGGAGTGCGCCGGCAGCAAAAGGCAAGTCGCGACATTTTCACGTGTGGAAATCTCGACTGGATGGATGGATGGATGGATGGATGGATGGATGGATGGATGGATGGATGGATGGATGGATGGATGGATGGATGGATGGATGGATGGATGGATGGATGGATGGATGGATGGATGGATGGATGGATGGATGGATGGATGGATGGATGGATGGATGGATGGATGGATGGATGGATGGATGGATGACAGCTTTTATTTCCACCGGAAATGAAGACCCCTTACTATACACCGCCCCAGGCACGCAGGCCTGGAGGGCGGGGGTCGGAGCCTCCGTGACTAAAGGCTAACAAAGATTTTATCTCTTCGCGGCCTCAGCCGCCAGGCGGATTGGCTTGTTTCTGCGGAGCAGGGCTTCCCAGCCTTCTCTGCAAAAAATATCTTCGTGGACTCCGGGGTAGTCAGCGCATTCCCATATTCTCTGCTTCCGGGTAACCGTGGTCATGAAGTTCTGTACCGCTTACCTACATGCATTGCGCATTCCAGGACCTCGTTTTCCTGCTGCAGGAGCACGTGGCTAGTGTCGTGCTGGTGTTCAATATTTTGCAACTCCATTACGGCGACGCACATAAGGTGCGGTTCGAGGACCACCGGCGTCGCCATCTGAACCGCCGTCTGACAGCCACGATGAAGCACTTGTCGGGCGTGCACGTTCTCAATCCCGAGGTAAGGGTTGAACAACGTTTTCGCAAGTTTTCTCGTGCAGAACTCGCCAAATTGCGGCGCTTGTAACGTAACTTTTTTTGCAGCATCGTTTCCTGGATGCTTCTGGCGAGCCGATGCTGTCCTTATTTGCCGCGGACCGATACCACGTGGCGAGACGCCGGGGCATCGACCCCAGTGCGCCTTTGTTCCTTTGCAGTGGCAAGTCCAGGGTAAAAGTGGCCACGATAATTCTGCCACTACAATCTGCCCTTTAGGATCGCTATCAGCTGCAACGGTAAGTCCAGAAGTTCCGACTCGCGCATTGTGGAAATCGCGCCTGGCCTAAGTGTCCAGCATTCACCCAGTGCAGTGCAGCTTTGTTTAATTCCTTAGAGACTTCTCGCGCTTTGTCGAAACCGACGGCAGCCGTGAAAATTTACATATTAGACCTCGCTACGGCAGTATCCCAGCGCAGCGCGCCTTTGTTTCTTTGACATTGTGGAGGACAGGACTTTAGTAAAACGAACAGACCAATCATACTTCAAAGACGGAATATGAAAAGCAGCTGCACTAGATCCTCTGACCTTGTCCACAGAGCCGTCTGTAAAAATTTGAAGATGACTGGCATATTCGGTCTCAAGATGTTCCAGTACGAGCGAACGCATTGCCGCTAAAGAATTCCGCTTAGAGCGAACGTGGGGAATTATCAAGGAACAATCGATGCTCGGAAAGGACCAAGGTGGCTTCAACGTCTTAGGTCGATCTCGAAGGTCGAGACCCAGAGAACGAAGAGTATTTAAAGCCAAGTACGCCCGGGACTCAGATCTATTTCGAAGGCGCTGTAGAAGCGCACTCCCGGCAACAGTCTCTCTAAGGCGGCCAATTTTCAACAAAAGTCTTTGTGAAGCGGCTAGCCGAAGAGGTTTCGATTGAGACTCATACAGTACTGCATTGTTTGGAGCAGCCTGCGGAACGCCGAGAGCCCTCCTTAGTCCCATTCTGTGCAAAACCTCAAGGCGTTCCAGCTGCGATACCGAGGGGGAAATTAAAGGGAGCTGGTACATTATGCGGCTTGTCACCAGGGCATCGTGAAGCCTGATCATTGAAGCAGGATGGTTTCCCCATTGCTCACTAGCAACTCTACGAAGCACATTGAGACGCGAAGATAGTGAAGCCACAATCGAGTCCACAGCTCGTCGCCACTGTAGACGTGAGTCAATAGTGACGCCCAAAAAATGTATGTGGTTAACCTGACGAAGGCAAGACTGATCAAGGTCTATGCTCAGCCGCCCATACCGTCGTCCCCTATCTGGAAACAGGACGAAGCCAGATTTTTCCACCGAGAGAGTCAACCCAACATCTTGAAGGTAACTTTTAACTGAAAGCACGGCCTGTCGCGCTAATAGAGCTAAGCGTTTGTGTTGATATCCGGTTAACCAAAGACAAATGTCGTCTGCATATATCGACATATGGACATGCCTACAATGTTTTTTCACTTCTGCGGGAAGACCAGCCATGACAACAATAAAGAGCGTTGGGGACAGGACACTACCCTGAGGTACCTCTCGCGATACCGCCCTTTCGGAGCTCATTGTACTGCCTAACCGCACTCGAAATTTACGATCACTGAGAAATGAGTGAACGAATCGCAGAAGATAGCCCTGTACACCTATTACCTGCAGACTATTCAGTATTGAGCTCTGGAGGACGCTATCATAAGCCTTTGATACGTCTAGGAAAATAGCTAGTGTTGAAAGTCCAAAAGCACTCTGATGTTCAATGTGGCTTATCAAGTCCAGGACGCTATCTTGCGTGCTTAAACCTGTGCGGAATCCAGTCATGCATGTTGGCAGTGCCCTTCTATCCTCAAGCCACCAAGACAAACGCTTACTTGCCATCTTCTCCATGAGCTTAGCCACACACGACGTCAGCGATACAGGACGATACGAGGCCGCGTCTGTCATCTCTTTGCTGGCCTTCAGCAGTGGGACTACACAAGCCACCTTCCATGAAGGGGGAACGTCACCAGACTCCCACACTCGATTGAGATAGGTTAGGAGCATCTTCCGGTGTTCCAGAGGCAGGTTCTTTAACATTTGATTGGTAATGCCGTCAGGACCTGGTGCACAGCGACGCCGCAGGCTGCGGAGCGCTGTCTGTAGTTCTCGAAGTGTGAACGGGGCGTCCATAACAGACGGAGACGTAGCAGGCAGAGCGCAGGGATGAATGCCTGGTCTGGAATTTACAAATGCATCCGCAAATTCCTCTGCCAAGCACACGAGATGTTTCTGCGTGCGCAATGCAAGCGCCTCGAAAGGTTTACTCGGACCAGAGCCACCAGCAAGACTGCCAACGACACGCCAAATTCTAGTTATCGGTGAGAAAACAGTCAAACTAGCGCAAAAGGATGCCCACTGGACCTACAGAGCTTGTTCGCATGACGTCTAATGGCAGAGTTGAGCCTGTTGAAAGTTGTCTTCAAGGCTCTGTCGTCCTTCCGCAACAGTTGTCGCTCCGCCCTTCTGCGCGCTGCGCAGAGGTTCCTGGGTTTTAAATCCGGAGTCGGAAAATGATCAAGTAGCTTGAGCGCCGTGGTAGCAGCCATCTTAGCATAAATAATTTTGTCTGTCACATCACCGGAAACACAGGCTAAGTGCTCCCTGTATTTGTCCCAATTAACAACATGGCAAATTTTAGGACCACGCAGATGGAAGTCGGCAGTAAACACAAATATCGGGTAGTGATCACTTCCCATTCGGTCAGCTCTAGTTGACCACTGCACACGGACGTCAGGTGAATGTAAGGTTAGGTCTATAGATGTGGGTGAGGTTGGAGGCCGAAAGAAAGTGGGACTTCCGTCATTGGCCACGCACAGGTCCAAACTGTCGATGACTTCTACAAGTTGGCGCCTGCGAGGATCTGTGTTCCTGTGTTGAAGTCACCGCAGATGATTCTGGGTGCTGGGCAGTGGTCACAAAGTTCCTGGAGAAACAAAGCCATATCGACCTTCTTCCGCGAAGACACGTATACTGATGCAATGGACAGAGTTCGGAAGGCGAGCCGAATCCTCACAGCCACTACCTCAGTACTGTCGGTGAAAAGATCGGTGACGTTCAAAGCCACATGAGGAATCTCCCTTCGTATGTAAAGGGCGGCACTTCCTGCGGGAAAAGACTTGATGCTGCAATTATTGTGGGCGACGTATCCCGGCAAAGACCTCCCGCTTGGCAAGCCAGCCTCCGAGAGGGCCAGTACTGGAACACAGTTCTCTTTCAAGAACAATTTTAGTTCTGCTAATCGACTTATAATCCCAGCGCAGTTCCATTGCATGATAAACGGCACTTTTCTAGGGTTTTTAGTTGCAACAGGTTGAAGAAAACTAGCCATCTAGGAGTTGAAGTTCTCTGCGAAGGCGGTGATCAAGGTCTCAATGAAAAGCACCAGCTGTATAAAGTTCTTCAAAGTGCCAGGCTGCATCGCTTGGCTAAATGAACGCAGGACGTCAAACAAAACGCGTAGAAGGTCGGAGAGATTGCGGCGTTTGAGCTCCTTATTTTGCTGCACGCACTGGCGCACCACTTCGACAAAAGACGGGGACTGGGACTCACTCTTGGCCACGGTAGCTGGTGTCTGCATCTCTTTTAAGGCAAAGGGATGTCCTCCATGTTGTCGAGTCTTGCTGTGATCTGGTCGCTGAGGAACATGGACACTTTTTGCAGAAGCAGATCGAACAGCCAGCTCACCCTCGGAGGCCGTTGCCGACTTGCTCGGATCAGGTCGTGCAGCGACGTCGCTTGCTAACACGTCCCGAGCTTGCGACTCGAGCGCAGGGAACTCTTCACTTCCATGTATCGGCTTCTCAGTAGGTTGTGGTTTGGGGCCACTAATGAAGGAGTTGCGACGGTGTAAGGCGCTGACACGGAATGTGCAGCCACTGAAACTCGCTGGATGGTCACCTCCACAATTAGTGCAAGCAAAATCTGCCTTGCACTCTTTGTAATCATGGCCACCACCACACCGCTTGCAACGTTGATCTTTGTTGCAAACTCTCGCTACATGTCCAAAGCGTTGGCACCTGAAGCACCGGGGAGGAGTTTCAACGAACTCGTGGGCTGCATGTTTGGTGAAACCAAGGTCAATTATTCCAGGGCGCTCGGTGTTGGGAGCAAACGTTAGCACAATAGAGTTTGTAGGCTTCGCTGCCCATTGTTGTTCTCCAGGCTCCACCCGGCGCATTAACCGTCGCACGTGCAGAACTCCTTGCGGCTTCAAGTAGTCAAGAAGGGCACTTTCCGAATACCACACTGGTACTCCCCTTATAACACATGTGTTAGTCATGTAGGAGTGTGGCAACCGGGCTTGAACTCGTATGCCACCGATCTGAGAGCACCGAAGAAGAATGTCTACTTGCTCTTCCGTTGAGATATCTAGATGAAGAGCCCCTTGCGTTGTGAAGCGACTGTGAATCGGAGCAGATCCCAGTAGTACTTTAATATCATCGAACAGCCTGATTGGGTTCCACTCTCTGAAGTCAACTCCTTTCTCTTTTGGCTGAACTATCACTGCGATGCCGACTGTCCGGTGCTTCCGATGACTCACCACTTTGAAGCCATCGTTGTCCAATTCCGCCATGTCAGCCACTTCCTCCTCAGAGGCGACGATAGTTGAGTCGTCCCCACTGAGCGATGATGACGCACTGCACTGCTGGACGTCCCTGATGACTGGCAGATCCCCGCCATGTGATGCCATGGCCGCCTCCGCCCCACTGGGCTCCTTCGGATGGCGCTGTCCCTTTAAGGATACCGGCGCCGGAGCTGCCGTACCCTTCCCGTAGGGACAGTACCGCCTTAAAGACGCGGCCGCCATCCAAGGATGGAAATAACCTAGTTAATAACTAGAAAACAAGGCAAAATTACTGAGCTGAGGTGACAACAGATCGAGCAGCGTCGTCCTCGCCTCCGCTTTGTGCTGCTTCATTCTTTCGGTGAAGTTCTTGGTTTTGCCAATGTACGACGCTGCGCACTATTTTGCTGGACACCCAGCCGCGCCCGCGCAGACGGTTCTTATTTGAGTCATGAGTCAGACGCAGGGCTATGTTAACCGCTCCCCAGCAACTTTTCCCCCATTCTTACATCGACGGTCTATGTTCAGTTGCCCGGCGGATCACTAACCGTAGTCTTAAAAAGGCAGGCTGCGACTCCCTCGCTGCCACATGCGATGAAGGAAGCGAGTAGCGTCCGAAACGCACTCTTTTTTTCATTTTTATTTTTGCTTTGCGTTATCTCTAACTGAAATACGAAGTAAGAGTTTCGATCACTAAAGCTTTTGAAATCACTTCGCCAGTCTCCCATCGTCTGAACCACTACGGACGGGGCTGCTGGCTTCCTTAGTCTCTTTTTTAACGCCACAGCGTTTAGGGCCCTGTGGCGCAGAAAAGCCGGTGTCGTCGCCGTCGGCGGCGTTGGCCGTGAGCGAAAAATCCCAGAAGCATTATTAAATAAAACCGAGTAGTATATTGGTGGAGTTGGGGAATCGAACTAGGGCCTCCGGAGTGCGATACAAGTTCGCTAACCACACCGTCACGCCAGCTCGATGGTTTGGAATGAACAAAGAGGCGCCTAGTGAATACGGTGTCGTGAAGGGCGCTTTTCCTTGACTTACGGCGCGGTTTGGGTGTCCACCGAGATATGCGAGACAGGCGTCATTTCCTTTCCTTAAAACAGATTTTATTTTCATTTTCCTTGCGTTACGGCGTGGTTTGGGTGAAAAAATTGAAAATTGGTTTTTGGGGAAAGGAAATGGCTCAGTATCTGTCTCACAAATCGGCGGACACCCGAACCGCGCCGCAAAGGCCGATTCACACGACGGACCGTTCGCCCGCGGACCGCGCATCACGTGCTCGTGCGCCCCCAAATTGAGACGCACGCTGTCGGCCCGCGGACTGGACAACCAAGGAAGTTCAAGTGCCTCTCCCCTCGCGGGAATTAGCGGCGGTCCGCGAAGATGCGCGCGCTAGCTCTGGCAACCACCGCTTTTGCTAATATTTCGGCTGCTGCATTTCGATGAATGACGTTGAGCTGGCGCGCTGTTTTGTCAAGCTGCACTGCGTTCGCTACCATGACAAAGCGATCGACGGGGCTAGCAAGACGGCCCATCCCTTACACAAATGGCTATCACCTTTCTTTTGAATCTGTATTAGCTTTCTCTGTACACTAATAACCGTGTAGTTACTTTTACATTCTTTCAACAGTTGTTGATAGAAAGTTGGTTGAAAGTTATTTCTTTGTATATACTCCTGTCAGTAGAAAGTTACTAGAAAATAGTTTTTACATTCTATGGATCTTTGTGAAAAGAAAGGGTAGTGGCACGTTACTTACCTCTATATTATCCGGTCAATAGAAAGTTGCTATAAAATACTGGTGCAGTCCGGCACATCGAGAGAAATGAGTGAGAAACTGCATGGGGTTCGAGGTGATTAAAACTCTTGTTCGCATAACCGTGACATCTCACTTGAGTGCCCAGTAAAATATCTTGCAGCTAGTTAACAATTTCCTCATGTCGAAAACCATCCAGCGTTTTTCGCAGCAAATTCATTGGGAATCAAGTCAGGGTATAGAAACGTGTTTTCAAAACTGAAGATATTCTATTTTAATAAATTTTTCTTATTGCTTTCTATGCACTGTTGTGAGAAAAATATACCAAAACCGAAAAAACACGTTTGGTCATGCGAATAAAAGCCTAAAATAATCATGTACTATAGCCGAACACTTCAAAGCTACTAAAGCAACCTTGAACACGAAATAAAGATTAGCCATCACATTCTCTTAGCTAATTAGCATATTCTGTTAGCATTTGTTTATAGGAAGTTGGTACAATTTTTTTAGTGTTTTCTATGCACTGTTGTCAGTAGAAATATGCTGGAAACCGAAAATTTTTATCATGCGAACAAATGTCTAAGTACTTCTGCTTAACAGGACAAAGCAACTAAAGCAACCTTGGACACGAAACAAATATTAGCGGTCAGAGTCTATTAGTCGAGCGTATTCTATCTATTAATATTTGTTGATAGGAAGTTGATACAATTTTCATACTGTTTTCTATACACTACTGTCAATAGAAATATACTAGAAAAAAAATTGCTTTTGAGGAAAGGGAATGACGCAGTAACTGGCTCATATATCTCGGTGGACACCCGAACCCGCCGTACGTGAATGGATAAAGGAGGGAGTGAACGAAGAAAGGAAGAAAGCGGTGCCGTTATGGAGGTCTCCGGAGCAATTTCGAACCCCTGGAGATCACTGACGCCACACGGGCGCCTTTTGCGTTTCAAAGCGACAGAGTAGCTTCGAGTATCGAAAAAGCTGTAAGAGCTTCGGTCCCATAATCTAGAATGTGAGCAGGAACAGCTTTGAGCACAGCTGAAGCACCGGCGCAGTGCGTCTTCTGCATTTCCAATAGCATATCCTTCAATGCAAACACGGTACCAAGATATCTGGCGAGGAAAAAATGCGGTGATAATTTTATTTTCTATTTTCCCGTACTGCAATGACTTTGAGGAAACCGGGAAATAAATGCGGAGTTTTAAACTAAGTAGACGCGCGAAAGCATGTGTTTATTCTTCGCCTCTCCTCACTGGCATCTGCATATGCACACAAACGCGTTTCTCGATCGCTCTCCTTACCTGCCGCGGTGCCTCAGTGGTTAGGGCGCTCGACTACTGATCCGGAGTTCCCGGGTTCGAACCCGACCGCGGCGGCTGCGTTTTCGTGGAGGAAAAACGCTAAGGCGCCCGTGTGCTGTGCGATGTCAGTGCACGTTAAAGATCCCCAGGTGGTCGAAATTATTCCGGAGCCCTCCACTACGGCACCTACTTCTTCCTTTCCTCTTTCACTCCCTCCCTTTTCCCGTCCCTTACGGCGCGGTTCAGGTGTCCAACGATATATGAGACAGATACTGCGCCATTTCCATTCCCCAAAAAACCAATTATTATTATCGCTCTCCATCTTCACACCCTCTCTGCTCGGCAGCAGCGGGCGTGACGTCCTCTTCCCATTGGCTACACCTGGCTCGACGTTCCTACGAACTAACCTGATCGAGCTTACCCAAGTCACTCCAAGGCTTCACACAGGATAATCTGTGTTTGTGTGTGCGTGTGTGTGTGTGCGCGCGCACGCGGTTTGGTTTACTTTGTTTCCATGCCCGCACTTCCAACGTGGTAAGCGTTACTTAAATAATGCCTTCCTTTCCCTTGATTCATGATTATACGCACTCCTTCGAATATCAGGAAATACTGTATATTGTGGGGCGGGCGTGATGCAGAGCCGAAGACCACGAAAGGCAAAGCCAATAATTAAGGCAGCGCACAACCGACTACGGTAGCGAGACTGCCAGCGGGCCTCGCTCGAGTAAAAAGCGTGCAAGGCGCTCAATGGCATGATGCACGCGCGCACCAAACAGAGGCGATGCGGCAGCGCGGGCTTGCACTGTTTCGCATGTCGCTCTAGGGCGGCGCGCGGACGCTCGCTTTCTCAAGGTACACACACGTACAGTAAATGGCACGAGGCACTACCGTGGCGGCCGCGTTTCGATGGAGGCGAAACGCAAAAGGCGCACGTGTGCTATTCCGGGGCCCTCCGCTACGGCATTTCTTTCTTCCTTTCTTTTTCACTCCCTCCTTTTTCTTTTTTCACTCCCTCCTTTATCAATTCTTTACGGTGCGGTTCGGGCTGGCCAGCGAGATAAGTGAGACTGTCACTGAGCCATTTGCTTTCCTCAAAACGAATTTTCATTTTCAAGCTGTGCAGAGTACAGCAAGCCACACAATATGCGAAAATTAAAAACCGAAACCACTGGAGCTGGGCAACATCATCATTCCCGATTCTGCGACGCAGTTACGGCGAAATAACTAAAGCCTTAGAATCAGAAAGATAGTGCCGCCGTGCAGCGACCGCGGGTCTCCGCATGAGCCACATGGCCTGAGCTCAGCTGCGTCGCCTGCAGCTACCTCGCGCCCAGCGTTTCGAAAGCTTTCGTTCGCAGCGCCGCCAAGAACAAGTGGTTGTCGTAGCCACAATTTTTTTTACTACATCACTAATGATCAACTGCCTTCGTAATTAAAACAAAATTTGGGCTGTTTATTGCACGACGCTTGTGGCAAAAATAACGTTACCAGTTTTATTTTAAAGCGTTTAACGTTACGCGACTTTAGCGCCGTCTTTTCGTTCGCCGATGGTTGGGTTGAGCGCCCCATGCGTGCTATAGGCCGTGTCCTACACTACCTCTTTAGTACGCTGTAACGCAGTCTTCGTGTCGACTTTTGGCGGTTGTAGCTGTGGTGGCTTTCTTCAGCTTGTTTTTCTTGAATGTGCGGCATCGTTGGTGTTGTGGTAGTGTGTCTGCAACCGGAAGCTGACAGATGGCCCCCTGCGCTTCCTGAAGACGTTCTTCCGCGCATGGAGCTCTCAAAAAGTGCTCTGAGGTACCGCACCCAACACCACGCCGGAGCAGCCGGCCCCCGACGCCCGATAGAAGAAACGGCTTACCGTGATTGCTGACGAATGTAAGTACTGAAATGTAAAATGACTTTTGTGGTGTGTCGTGGGGATGCATGAGGGTTCTTAATGCATTCAGGCTTGGTCTTTACGTCTTGTTCGCCGTGAGGTGCGAAATGCGAGCACGACACGATCGCTTGCAGAGAGGTGGTGTTTTGACATGCTTGCGTGCCAGCTATGCGGCTTTTAGATTCACCCCCTTGCGCTCTTTGCGTAAGCACCGTTGCGAATAAGTTATGTGATAGAATTTGGTTGCACGCTGAGAGCTGTGAGGCGCCGCTTGATTCCTTATTCTGACTGAACAGGAGCAGCGCGTAAAATGTAGACCAGTAGAAGGAAAAGTGCTTGTAGCGGCTTGCGTCTTTTGATTCTGCTGCATGAGTGTTTACTCGATATGGAACATTGCCCGTTCTATGTCGCAGTCGTATGAAGTGCTACGTTTCTTAATACCTTTGGTCAACGAAACTACGTTTAAAAATAGCAGAACCATTCTATTGCAGTGCACCTGAGGTAGTGGCACACTGGAAGCTTCTTTGTCGTTTTATTTGAATTACGTTCAATAGACTGAATGTCATTCCCCATTTTCAGTCTCAAGCGATAAAATTATAACGTAATTCGCGAATTATAGCTCTAAGGAAAATATGACTGGCTTTGTAAGCCATTTTTATGCATACTAATGGATGTATAGGTTATTAATCACTAGCCTCCACTCCTGAACACATTGGACTGAACCGCTAGAGGCTGTAATGGGATGTTGCTTCTTTGATTATGTTTACGAAAGCATCTCTCTAATTCAGCCTTTCTTCAAATGCGTCCACAGTGAAGGACTGTACAGCTTCCCCACCGGTATCATCACGCTGCTGTTGCACCTCCTTTCATCCGTCATTGAGCCAACGCTACCTCAACCTGAGGTTAATGGCATCATCGACCTGCTGGTGCAGCCTATCAGCCATTGATATCGGATATCAAGCATGTCACCTGTAAAAGAATAGGTATGTGTGGGCATCACAGATAGTTGTTTTTTTCTTGTCTTTGCTTGTAGCCTGACAAAACTCATCTGGTCCAGGATATATATTTCTCTTTCATTTGTTTCTTTTTTATCTTTTGAAAGAGCATCATGAAGAAAGGAAAAAGGTATTGCGGGCATCATGAGAGCACTGTTCTAATCAAACGCATTGTGTTGTAGTGTGTAATGGTCTTTTTACAGTTTTTATGCTCATGCTTCTGCTTGGGAATCTTGACCACAGTATAGACCAAATAAAAAAATATATGTGCTTCATGACCTTTCTACGGTAGCCTAAAAGCAGCAATTAAATTTCGTAGCTTTACTTCACCAGTACCTACCTGTTGCAAGGCACGGCAAGATTGAAGTGGACCAGTGGTGTGATAACTGGCAGACATAGCAGAAGGGGCAATACATTATTGAATATTAGTGTTCAAGTGGAAACGAGAACAAAAAACTGGGCAAGTTGGAATGGATTCATCTTTAAGCAGCGCGAAACAGGACATAGTGGAAGAAACACGAGACGACACGAGCGCTAATTTTTATTTTTAACGTTATTCAACAGCTGAGCATGGGGAAGGGAGTAAAACAGATCCTCCACATCCATGCTAAAGGCATAATGTTTCTTGTCCTCCATCTGCGACAGGAAATCAACTACCTCAGTAGTTTTTTTTTGAAGTGATGTTTATTGCCTCAGGGCATGAAAACTATAAAGTGAAAGACAAGTAAGATGCCTAAATAAATGAAAAAAGTTGAGCTGATCTGCTGAAATCAAGAAATGAACGATGGTATGGACCCTGTGTCCATGCAATATATGAATCCGGATTGTCCGCTGAGAGTCCCACTGACGCCAGGTGCCGAATTCTCGTCGGCCTCAGCGCCGGGCAGTCCCACAACAGGTGGTGGATATCTGCCTCACAGTCTCTGTTCTTGCAGACTGGGCACCCGGGGCGGGGATATAAATCTTTGAAATGCAGCCACTTGCGTGTCACAGCTGGAGATAGGGCAATCCCGACCCGTATCCTCTGAAGCGCAACCTCCTCTGCACGGGTAAGACCACGGGGGAGGGTTACCGCACACGGAGGGATTAGAACACGTGTGCGGCGCCGGAGGTGTTCCTTTCTTGTTAAAAGGAGGGTGCTGTCCTCCAGAGTGAGGACTCGAGGCAAAGACGAGTTTGGGGTCGAAAGGCGGGCCGCAGAATCTGTGCGGCTTTGTGCGCTTAGGAGGTCACGTGGGTCCCTCTCAATACAGCTGACGATAGATGTCTTGGCAGATTTCTGGAATGCGACTGACTCGTCGTAGTAGGCGTGTGACGCGAAGGGCGTCGATGCGAATGACAATGCGGGCCGTGGGTAGCATAGTAGACTTCTTCACTATAAAAGGGTCGGGCAGCTGAAGGGAGCCTAAATGCCACTGCAAATAGCCTGAAACAGCATGCTGTCACGTGTAACGCTATGATATTACTGCCGGAAAAGGGACATCGGGTTTATGGGTCTTGAACGTATAAAAGAGGTCCAGCACCGTACTTTTGTGTCGTTGATGGTGGCATATAGTCCATCCAGGCTCATTCTTTGTAACATATTTAAGGCTTCTTGACGGCAGCAGGCCTCAACACCACGAGTATAAAATTCTTTTTCAGAGCTCCTTCCTTCTTGGTGAACACATCTTCAGGTGCGAGAACAGATAATCCCTCTTTGTTCGAAAGGAGAGGCCTCAAGCCTTCAGCTGCCATGTTGTTGATCAATCCCTTCATACGTCTTGACGCCTTTTTGCCCTTGTAGTTGCAGACGACTTCAGAGCACTCACTGACACACCTCTGTCTCCTTCGGGTCCGTCCTTGGATACGTGTCCCAGGGCGTCCCAGGGCTTGTGTCGTCTCGTGTTTCTTCCACTACATCCTGTGTTTCAAGCTGCTTGAAGATGAATTTAAGTGGAACACTATGCCTTAGAAGCATAGGTGTGGATAGCATGAATAATTCGCACCATACAAAATTAGCCTTGCATTACGTGAAACACTGTGAAGCTTATATTGAAGCTGTACAGAAGAAAGGCATTTGTTCAATATGTCATGAGTGTTGCTGGGGTTATTGTTCTTTCACACTCCCTTTGTCACAACTTACTGCACTGTACAGTTTAAGTGCATTTGGAATCTTTTGAACATTTGTTCATTCTTGTTTTTATTCATACCAACATTCAATTACATGTTGCGCTACACTAGCTGAGTTCACGTCAACAATTATTTCCTTGACCTTAACCATGCCCCTTGTTTTACTTGAATTGATGCATTTGTCGTTGCCCCCTCCTGAGCCACCAAGTTTTTCTATAAGCTGCGCAAATTATTTCATTCATTTTCAAGAGGCATTGCTGCAATTAGTGGCATGTAATTGCCTAATTACCTGGGTACTCATTTTTATCTTCTTTGGAACACATTTCTTTGTTTACTTGTTTCCCTTGTATTGAGCATGCCCCATCACTGGAGTGATGTGCTGCGGGACAAGAAATGTCAGTCCAGCTGCTCCCTTAGGGGCACTTTGCTGAGGTTTTTCTCACTCGTAGGTCTGTGTGGCTTTACTTACAAGCATTGTATGTGACACATTGTGTGCCTTAATGTTTTGATTTATTTGCTTTAGAAAGGGCCACTCTGACACTCCCACAACCTTGCTCACCTGCGTACTATTTGTTCATACATTTTACCCTCACACGCCTGCTATAGCTCCAAATGGTGATACATTATCTACAAAAAGGTAAATAAACTGAACAGTAAGTAAAGTTGAGTTACTTTCTCCTAGCTACTTAGAGACACAAAGGTGTGCAAGTTATATTGTAGTGCGTTTCAGGCACCGCTTTTGAGAGCAAATGCTGCCTGAAGTTTGGTATATACCAGTCAAGAAACATGAAATAATTTTCACATTTGGTGGTGTGCAAGATATCTTCAAATGACTGGAATGACTAAATATCTCTTTATAGCAGCCCTATTAGGCACAACATGTTAATGCCAATTCCTGTGTATATCAGTCTTCAAATGTGGGGGTAGAGTTGAGCACAGCAGCATGTTATGGCTTTTTCTTGTTCAAGGAAGCATTGCATTTATTTCTATTGTTGTGTCTGCTGCTTGTGCTGTTACTCAGCAACCTTATTAAACCTGCTCTGAATGCTGCGTTTTTGTGCTCATTACTCAGCAACTTTATCAAACCCACTCTAAGTGCTACGTTTTAGTTCCCATTTAGCCGATTTTTGCCTCTCCAAGTTTTGATTATGAAAGAATTCACTATAACTGTATACCTCGAATCTGTTTCTTACGCAGTTCTTTTGCCGCTGCATTCCGCCATGGAGGAACCTGCCTATTGGTGCTGTTGGTGCGCACATCTCATGGCTAGGATGCTACCTCTTCCTGCTTGTAACGCAGACAAGTAATGACAAGGGGCCTGGCTGATATTGTGGACAAGTGGCACGATTGCACACGAAATAACGGACCAACCAGGTCACTTCAGTATCCTTGTGCTATTATGTTTTTTAAAATCGCCTCAAAGCTTGATATCTACATCATTGTGAACTTTTAGCATATATTTAGCAGGACTTTCATTCGCTAGTGTTTGCAGCCTTGAATGTCAGTCTTAAGACAGTGTAAGTACTGTTTCACTGTGAGAGATTTTTTAGCTATTTAAAGAGGTAAACAATCACATCCTTAGAAATATGAGTAAATGTGCATATTGTAGTGCTGTCAAGTGTTGAAAAAGCATGTAGCTTTGATGCTTGTCAAAGGTAAAAGTCCACATCTAGTTACGTGAAGCTAATCATATGTCTGCAGTTCTAAATTGGTGTGCTTCAAGCTCGCTACAGGGTGCTTCACATCTTCCATTTTGTTACGAGTTCATTTGGCTACCTTGACTCTTCTCGATTGACTGGCATGTCAGGAAGCTAAAAGAGAATCTGCCCTGAATTCTTACTCTTTAAGCAACAGTGCTTCATTGTGTGTGTATGTGTGTGCATGGAGAGAGTTTTTCGAAAGGTTTGTTATGTGGCTAATGGAACTTTCACGTTGCAGAAGAAATTATTTCACTTCTCTGTTGTACAGGAAAGTGAGCAGTAATAGCATACACACCTGGTGTTTCAAAGAGAATGAAAATTTTCAAAAATATGCTTTTTGAGTTCAAAATATGGCTTTTGCAGCATAGTATTACAAGTGTTGGCAGACACTGGAAAGCCAGTGAATTTTATTTAATAAGCTGGTTAACTAATTTCTGGTAATAAACTTTTAACTATCACAGTTAAGTAACTGGTTGCAATTAGAATTTGTAGCCTGTCATTAGTAGTAGCCATATCAGTGTTTAGAATTTTCAAAACGCGATTACCCTCGCCACTGTGGCTCATCAAAATTTGACTGCATCATGCAAAAATGCATGCGCTTTTGAAAGCATGCATGCAAAGCAACTGCTTCAGTGCATTATACTAGACGAAAAAGCCAAATTTTGTCGAGCCACAGCACAAAGGGTAATTGTGTTTCCAAAATTCTAAAGACTGATATGGCTATTACTAATGATCGGCTGCAAATTTCTTTATTGCTACTAGATGCCTTACTTTAATAGTTAAAAAGTTTGTTGCTGGGTGATTCCACGAGAGATACTGTCTAAATATTTCAATTTTTTAATTTTTTTGAGTAATATAGATATTATGCATATATTTTTCAGCAGCCCAGCAGTGAATTACGTTTTGTTGAAATGCTAATATTTCCGGAGAAAAAGTTTAAAATAAAATAAACGACCTAGTGGCGAAGGCAGCGTGATTTTCAAGCACAGTTCAATTTCGCAAAGTTGCAATGACGTAAGCATCTGTATAAGAAAGCCGTGATGTATGTTTCGTGCTAAATGTACAGTTGGGAAAGAACATGTTGGGCTTATTTCCGCCATTTTGAAGAAGTTGTTGCTTACTGGGAAAAATTTGAAAGCAAATCTCAAGCGAGGCTATTTTCATGAATTTTTTTCTGCAGATATAAAGCACATCTTCAAATTTGCAGATTCTATAAGCACCGAGGGGCTAGAAAAGTGTACGGACTTTCATTTTTATATAATATAGGGAAGTGCACGAAGTATTGCCTTAAATCTGACATTTTTTACTATAGTAGTGTTTTTACAAATAAAAAAATCCATCTTCAATTTTTTTTAAAACTCCTGAAAGAAGTCTCTAGAAGGAGGCGAAAAAGAATACGAAAGAACGTATTGCATTATTTTGCTTCTATGATATCCAAGGTCAAAGTTTTAGCTTCTTGAGCATCTGCATGAGTGCCTAATTGAGGGCGTGGAAGCAGCAAACACCGCCCCGTTGCTCTAAATTTCCCCCAAATCCCAAGACTGAAATATTTTCCATCAAGAGAGAGCATACCTTATTACTTTTTGTGGACAAACACCGATCTGTGATGTAACCAGGATTCGGTAGCACCGCTACCGTCGAGTGCAGGTAACAGAGTTAAGCGCTCCTGCCGATGCTCAAAATGCTACATGTTTTAGCTTGGATGTAATTGTTAGAAACAAAATAATGGAACATGCTGTTTAATATTCTTTTTTACCTCCTTCGGGAGACTGGTTTCAGCAGTTATAAGAAAAATTGGAGATGTTTTGAAAGCACTATTCAAAAATGCCGGATTTAGGGCAATACTTCTTGCACTTCTTTGTATTATACAAAAATGAAAGTCATTACTCTTGTTTAGCACCTGATGCTTATCCACTGTGCAAATTTGAAGATCTGCTTAATATTTCCAGAGGAAAAATTCTTGAAAATTGCCTCATTTGAAACTTGTCTCTTCAAAATTTTTGTAATAAGCGACAACTTCACAATGGTGGAAATAAGCCTGACAATATATCCATCATGCCTTTCATATTTTTTATTCCTGCATCAACCATATTCTCGAAATTGAGCTCTATGTAAAAACACTGCCTCTGCCATGACGTCATTTACAGTTTTTTCTCATGAAATATTTGCATTTTCATGAAACTAAGTCCACTCTTGGCCTGCTGAATAATGTGTGCACAGTGCATAACAAAATCAACAATATTTAAAAATTTGAATAGTTTCTCTCGTGGAATCAATCTATTAAAAATTAGTTAACCAGGTAACTACTCAACACAATGTGCCAGTTTTCTGGTTACCGCCAACACTGGTAGTACTATGTTGAAAATGCCATATTTTTTCCTCACAAAACCTATTTTTTTCTTAGAATTTCTTAGTCTTCCCTGAAACTCCTCGTATGTAAGAAAAAAATAACAGGATTTAATCCATGACATCTCAGCTGGAGGACCAGCCTTTTTCAAGTGTACTACAGCATTCGAAGCACACAGCTTTTGTTTCAAATGCTGTAGTACACTCGAAAAAGGCCGCTTCTGTGAAAATGTGAATTAAATGTTTACAATTTCTGCTGACATTTTCTTGCATTGATCAATCAATTGCCAAAAAATCACCTTTGATATATATATATATATATATATATATATATATATATATATATATATATATATATATATATATATATATATATATAGTGCTTGTGTAGGTTAGTGCTTGTGTGCAATAAATGAATGTAATAATTTGTATTTTGCTTCGGTTATTCTTTAAACAGTCTAGGACACAGTTCACAAAATGATTTTGAAGTGCTAAACAATGTTGATCAAAATGCCATACAGTGTAGGTAACACACATTTCCAGACGTTGATAAGTTGATGGGTGGCAATTATGCTTTCTTCATACTTGAGTCTTGGATAATGTTGGCCAATTGTCGGAAGACCGTTGATATGGTGTTGGTAGTAAGTGGTCGATAGGAAGTATGTAGAAACTCAATAAGGCATTGGCAGGAAGTTTGAAGACTTTCTATGTGCTTGTGTCTTTTGATAATGCTGGCCAATTGCCAGAAGAACTTTGATAGGGTGTTGGTAGACATCATCGGTAAGTGGCCGATAGGAAGTATGTAGAAACTGTCGATATAGAGATGATAGGAAATATAAAGACTTTCTATGTACTTGAGTTTTTTCGGATAACGGTGGCCAATTGCCGGAAGACGGTTGATAGGTGGTTAATACAAAGCATATAAACATATAAAAGACTTTCTATTCAATCTCGATAGGCTGTATTAACATTTGTCTAAAGACTTTCTAAAGAATGTTACTAAAAATTTTTGTAAGGGCAGGCCGTTGAGGAATTGGACAAAGGGCCGCACCTGCACCATTCAATCGCAGTCATGGGTCGTATATGCATTCAAGCTCTTTGGATCTATTTTGTCTTCTTTCATGTCTAGTTCTGGGTGCATGTTTTTTGGGAAAGGGAAATCGTAATGGGGCTCCTATTTTCCTCATTAATTCCCTCCCTTTCTTCTACAATTGGTTGTTGGTTGTTTGGTAAAGGAAATGGCACAGTATTTGCCTCGCATCTCGGCGGACACCTGAACCGCGCCGTAAGGGAAGGGAAAACATACGGAGTGAAAGAACAAAGGAAGAAAGAGGTGACGTAGTGGAGGACTCCAGAATAATTTCGACCATCGGGGGATCTTTATCGTGCACTGACATCACTCAGCACACGGGCGCCTTAGCGTTTCGCCTCCATCGAAACGCAGCCGCCGCGGTTGGGCTCGAACCCGGGAACTCCAGATCAGTAGCCGAGCGCCCTAACCACTCAGCCGCCAACAAGATATGTTTCCTTAAATTGTCCGGGCAAGGTGTCGCGCCGAACGGACAACGGCGTTCCGTGGATTCCTTGGCAACGCTGCAACACGCTGTTGCGTCCTGCTCGTAAAGACGAAGCTTAAGCGTCCTTCAATTATCTTTTACTCATGGAGTGTCCTTGAGCTTTTGCTGCATGCGCCGGTATGCTGCACTGCCCACCCTCACCTAGTCCCTTTCCACCGCTCTCCAAACCCCCTGGATATATCCGTAAGAGTTCTCCCTGTCTTCTAAGCTTCCATCACTGCTGTTGAACGCGAAGCATTGTGTTCCCACACGCCGAAGCACTTGCGCAAAATATCATTCAGTGCCGCGGCCAGTCAGTCATGTGCGGCCGGATGTCTACCGACGCTGCCGCTACCAGGTGTTTGCCACTATTCCAAAGAAATTTCTCGGGAACACAAAAAAGCGTTAAATCGCCTTAAAGCGGGAAGCGAAAAGAGAACACCCAGCAGCGAAGGACCTCTATAATCTGAGCCGATGGCGTCACTTCCCGCTGCCCCGACCGAAAATTGTGAGATTTAAAAGACCTCAATTATCAGACAAAGGGCGAGTTCTCCCCAAAAACATGGGAGACGAAGGATTAGCGGCGCCCCTCCGGAGCCCATCGCCTCGCCAGATGCCCAGACATGAAGACCGATCTGCCAATTCTCTGTTTACAGTCTTACTGGAATTTTTCTGTAACTCGAATAAATAACAAACGAATATTAAAACGCACCCTATCGCCAGAGAATACCACATGAGCGAAAGAGATGCCGGCGCGCAGCTTGGAAGCCACACAAACCTCTCTTCTTTACAAGAGCCATTTAGTTTCGCAGCCCTGATAACCGTTTGATAAAGGATAAGTCTGTGTGCTCCAGTCTTCTTGCTGTCCTTGCTGCCTGTGCACAGTGCTGACTTCCTGCTCACACAAGTACAGTCAGGGGTTTGAAGTTATCCTGCATTAGAAGCTTTTCGACAGATTTGGTACTGCGAGTGCAATTAAGTGTGAATCCTAGATACATGTGTAAACACTGCATGAAATAGGCGTTGTGACACTTATTTTTTGTTAAGTACGTTCTTTGATTGAGCAAATTTGAATACATTCAGGTAAGCGCACAAAAATTTGTCCCACATCCTGTGGACCATTCTGTGGACTATCTCTTCATGCACCTTTTTCGTCTATATATGTTTGTGTACCTTAGGCTTCATATTTGTCATTGCACTGGAGACACCAGGAAACACTATCTGAAGGCAGTAGAACGGGATTCGTACGCCAGCGTATTCCCAGCCTTCTCAAACGTGGCGGACGGGAGCTATTCAGAGGAACGCTAGCATGCTCTAGCTGATAGGCCAGTCAGCGGATCTGGCAAGCAGAGATGGAGGAGGTATTGACTTCTACCATGGCTGCTTTTGAAATAATGGACAATAATGGGACATGCAGACATTTAAATTCAGTTTTATATTCATAGTAAAAACGGAACGTTTACGTTCGTGTTGGCTTAATGTTTGCTCGGGAGCCAAAAAAAATCTGCTGAGAAAATAGGATTTAAGGATGGAACCTTTTTTTCCGCGGCTCGACTGAAATTCCTGAGGTCAGTTATGAACAGGGCTCCGTGATCAGCTTTGGAGGTGAGTGGCAGTTTGGCCTCACCACAGAGATATCTGCAGCTTCAGGCATTGACTTGTCAGTATTTTCTTGTGCTTGCTGTGGCCGCGATGCCTGTATATCATTTTTTGGCCTTTGATGACTTATGAAAGATTCGTTTTCATTGAGTCCGCCTTCTTAGTCATTTGAACGAAGCAATAAATCGATTCAGGCGAACTTCATTCTCTCCTTCCTCTTTATAATGCAGACATGCACCTGTCACCTCTCCACCTTACCTTCAGGGCATTCAAATTTTTCTCGAAGTGTTTTTGAAAAGTGTGCAGGAGTGCGCTTTATGAGGAGGCCACGATGGCTCACTGGCCACGGGATTCGGCTGCTCAGCACGAGGTCTGGGGATCGATTCCTCGACGCGGCGGCCGCATTTCCAGGGAAGCGAAATACAAAAATCGCCGTCCCGTGTATTTTGTGATGTCAGGGCACGTTAAAAGGCCGCCGCGGTGGCTCTGTGGTCATGGCATTCGGCTGCTGGCCCGAAAGACGCGGGCTCGATCCCGGTCGCGGCGGTCGAATTTCGATGTGGGCGAAATTCTAGAGGCCCGTGTATTGTGCGTTGTCAATGCACTCTAATAAACCTCAGGTGGTCGAATTTTCCGGAACCGTTCGCTACGGCGTCTCTCATAGCCTGAGCCGCTGTGGGACATTAAAACCGTATAAAACAAAACAAGCACGTTAAAAATCTCTGAATTAATCTGGCGCTTTTCACTACGGCGTCTCTTCTTGCTTTGACTAGATTCCTCAATCACCATCTTCCTTAACAGCGCAGTTCAGCTGTCCTCCAAGAGGGAAGCAGTTTCTGCGCTTTTACAGTCGCGAAGGTTTGCATTTGTATTTTTGCCCTACACGCAAAGCTCTGAGAGGGCGTGGTAAGGAACCTGCTCTGGAGTTATCCATGTATGGATGCGGCTCGTACACGAAGCTTAGCGCCGTAACACAGGGCCTCTTCGATTTACCGGGTTCGGACAGCCCGCTGGCTGTCAGCAAGTTCGCCCCTGACAGGAAAGCATTTCACGTTCACGTGGTCTGATGGCCAACGGAAGCAGCCAGACGGCAATCACGGCGACGGATCACGGAGGGCAGATGCTCTCCCTATAGCTTCGCGTTCTGCTGCGTCTCGTTCCTGCGCACGTGTACGGCAGAAACAGACTGCTTGGGACCGAGAACAATTAACGACCTGAAGTTATTGAGGTCTGCCGCAGACTGCAGAACAGACATTTAATCATAAAAGAACGTCTTGCTGGGCAAGTTGGTACATCTTTGGATTACAGGCGCGAAAACAGACAGACCACAAGGTAGATAAACGGGACGGAGCGCCACTCACAACTGATTTATTCGAAGGCACGACAAACATATATATACCAGCTGACACGCAAGGAATACTATCATGTTCCAATCCGATATGACAGCGAACGCGTGAAAAAATCGTTCTCTGCCCTATACAACGATATGGACGTGTCGCTGACGCACATGCTTCTTTTCTTAGCAATAAAGAATGCTTCGATTAATTCCCTGGCTTTTGTGTCTTTACTTCTTGATAAAATTCGCACACCAGAAAAACATGTCTCACAGGAGCGTGACGGGCAAGACCCTATATGCTTAGGCAAATTTGGCCCTTCCTTATTTTGCTCCACATTTCTTTCATGTTCCCTGATTCGATCATTAACGCAGCGTCCAGTTTGCCCTATATAGGAGCGGCCGCACGAGAGGGGGATTTCATAGACCACACCTTCGGTGCACTTCATGAAAGATCGCCCATGAACACGATCGAACATGAAAGAAATGTGGAGCAAAATAAGGAAGGGCCAAATTTGCCTAAGCATATAGGGTCTTGCCCGTCACGCTCTTGTGAGCCATGTTTTTCTGGTGTGCGAATTTTATCAAGAAGTAAAGACACAAAAGCCAGGGAATTAATCGAAGCATTCTTTATTGCTAAGAAAAGAAGCATGTGCGTCAGCGACACGTCCATATCGTTGTATAGGGCAGAGAACGATTTTTTCACGCGTTCGCTGTCATATCAGATTGGAACAAGATAATATTCCTTGCGTGTCAGCTGGTATATATATGTTTGTCGTGCCTTCGAATAAATCAGTTGTGAGTGGCGCTCCGTCCCGTTTATCTACCTTGTGGTCTGTCTGTTTTCGCGCCTGTAATCCAAAGATGTACCAACTTGCCCAGCAAGACGTTCTTTTAAGCTATATTTCTAGTACAGTGGGCCTGTCTGTGTGTGTGTCGTCTCCATGTTTTATTGACCAATGGATTTCATGTTCCGTGGCTACCACCTGTCGTGCAAGGAATATTGCCTTCTGTATCAAGAATGGACTAGTGCCTGCTGAAGTAAGTGCCCTTTTCCGGCCTATTCTACCCTCCTGGGGGCATGTGAAGCGGATAAGTAGGATCCTCAGGTCTGAGTTATGGCGTCAAATCCGCCTGCTAAATGATCTTCTACGTGTATCCTGCCAAAAGCAATATCCTACCTGGCTCGCTGACAGAAATCTTCGCTCCGTGAAGACGTTAGCTTCCCAAATGACTGAACAACTTTGGGTGTGCATGTTAGACAAGCTGCTAAAGGAAAGAAGTACGAAGAAGAAGAATTGTGGGGGAGGTTTAGTGGTTGTGGGGGACATTCATCTGCCTGAGGAAGTGTCATCAGTGCTTCAAAAGGGGCCCAAGTTTGGACTGGAACCACAAGTGCCGCCTCAAGAACTGATAGCCATCAATCGTCGAATCGCCAGTAAGGCCAATCCAGAGGAGCATGAAAAGTGTCTACTTGAGGGCGTGTACTGCCTGCTTAAATCCTGTAACCGGGTACCTGTTCGTCATAAGGGAACTTCACCCCGAGCTATTGTGTATTTCTTTGAGAACAATAACCTAAAGCTTTCACAAGCAGATAAAGAAGGTGGATTTATAGTTTTATCGGAAAATAATTTCTCGGAAAGAGCAACCCGGGCAATTGATAAGAATTTTTCGCCTGTCAAAGTGAAAGCGACAAAAGTTAAGAACAGAGCTGTTGCAATGTGTGAGCAGCTCGGTTTAGTCCGGTTGAGCAAACAGATTGCCAAATGCAAGAATAATGCATTAAAAGTGTTCTTTTCAGTAAAAACGCACAAGCAAAGTATGCCCTTTAGAACTATCGTTACTGAAAAGGGGTCATGGCAGAGGCTGCTTAGCCGGTTCTTGTTAGATAAGTTGGGTAAGCTTGATATAGAAGACCCCTTTCATACCAAAAAGTCCGATCAAGTGTGTGAATTCTTTGAATCGCATCGTGATGTTGGACGCGCCTTTTCGGTAGATGTTGTGGATTTATTTTATTCTGTTCCTCACGAAGCCTTGTTTACTGCTGTCAGAGATTGCATTGAAGGTAAAGACCCTATTTACTTTCAAAATACTGCGGGTGTATCCATCGATGACTTTTTAACCATTTACAGTTTTATTTACAGTCTACCTTCGTAACTTTTGACGAGCAGTGTTTTCTGCAAAAAGCTGGCATGTGTATAGGCTCCTGTGTTGCACCGGTTTTGTGTAATATTTTTCTTTCTCAAATGGATCAAGTTTTGAACCAGGTTTTACCAGCTAGCAAAGTTTTTAAAGTGTTCAGATATGTGGACGACTTTTTATTCATTCTTACCAAGGACGGAAGTTTAAACTTCGAAGAAAGTGTGCGTGATGTGTTATCCTTATTTAGACAAAATGGAAATGGCTTAAGTTTTACTTTTGAAGTTCCTGAAGGTAATGTTTTACAGTTTTTATATGTTAGCTTTGATTTTTGTGAGGAACAGGTTTGTTGGGCGTATGCTCCGCGCGCAAAAAAGGGGCTTCTGCCATATGATTCTGCTCACTCCAAGCTAATAAAAAGGGGGATTGCTACACTCTGCCTCGAATCCGCTATTAGAAAATCATGCTCTCACAAGATGCAACTAAGTTTCCAAAAACCAATTGGCTAGGCTGTCTTCAGCCTGGTTCCCTGGTTCGCTCGTAACGGCGGTCGCAGAAGGCCTACTACAGAAAATAAAAAGAAAGGCTGTGAGAGCTGACCAAGATGTTCCTCGAGAAGAGGTGGTGCGACCTGTGGTGGTGCCCTATGTGCACAAGTTATCCCACAATTTGAAAAAGGTCGCGAGCAGGCATGGTGTGCCGCTTGTCTTTTCAGCCCCAAAAAAGCTCGGAAGCCTTTGTTCTCGCATTGAAAGAGAACGAAATGATGAGAGAGGGTGTGGCACCAAACATGGGCGATCGTTCATGAAGTGCACCGAAGGTGTGGTCTATGAAATCCCCCTCTCGTGCGGCCGCTCCTATATAGGGCAAACTGGACGCTGCGTTAATGAGCGAATCAGGGAACATGAAAGAAATGTGGAGCAAAATTAGGAAGGGCCAAATTTGCCTAAGCATATAGGGTCTTGCCCGTCACGCTCTTGTGAGCCATGTTTTTCTGGTGTGCGAATTTTATCAAGAAGTAAAGACACAAAAGCCAGGGAATTAATCGAAGCATTCTTTATTGCTAAGAAAAGAAGCATGTGCGTCAGCGACACGTCCATATCGTTGTATAGGGCAGAGAACGATTTTTTCACGCGTTCCCTGTCATATCAGATTGGAACATGATAGTATTCCTTGCGTGTCAGCTGCTATATATATGTTTGTCGTGCCTTCGAATAAATCAGTTGTGAGTGGCGCTCCGTCCCGTTTATCTACCTTGTGGTCTGTCTGTTTTCGCGTCTGTAATCCAAAGACATTTGATCATTCTCGCACCCTTATAACATCGGCGACGACAACGCGAGCGTGTTCCTTCAGCGCACCGTGTGCTGCGTAAGCTTCGAGAAATCATCAAAAGCATGTGCCGAGCTACTGATCCGACTACTGATCCGGAGTTCCCGGGTTCCAACCCGACCGCGGCGGCTGCGTTTTCATGGAGGCAAAACGCTAAAGGCGCCCGTGTGCTGTGCGATGTCAGTGCACGTTAAAGATACCCAGGTGGTCGAAATTATTCCGGAGCCCTCCCCGACGGCACCCCTTTCTTCCTTTATTCTTTCACTCCCTCATTTATCCCTTTCCTTACGGCGCGGTTCAGGTGTCCAACGACATATGAGACAGATACTGCGCCATTTCCTTTCCACCAAAAAACCAATTATTATTATTGTTATATGCCGAGCTATCGCAATCTATTGTCTTCAGTATAGCCACCGCATCGGAGGGAAAAATTGCCCATGCGTTGCTCATCAAACGACACGCCGTATTCTCGGATTATCGCGTGTTTGTTTACTGCGCAGCAAGTATGACTGGAATGACCAGACAAGATGGACCTTGCATGCATGGAGACTCACTCTGCTGTGGTCGTTGCGCTTTCTATGTTCGTCAACTGCTTCCTGTGGGCTGTAGGAGGAAAAAATTCGGAATACGTTCCGCTCAACTGTAGTCTGTCGCCCGCGGCCGCCGGCAAGGAATGCACGTGTAATCTCGACAAAAGCGATCAGCTGATTTGAGCTTTCATCTAGAACAAGTGGGTGTACAGTACTAGCTGCGTATCGTATCGCAGAGAACTGGCACGTACCGCGTGGGCTTACGTGTTGATCCGCGATGGGGAATTTGTCTTTACTTATTCGAACGCGAGCTGATGCGCGCGTAAGGTACTTCTCAGATATTTGAAGTATTTGTGGCAGAAGCCCCGTGCATCAAGGTGTACAGCAGTCGGCGACGACCGGATCGGCATTCGCCTCAAGAGCCGTACGCGACAGCTCTGTGGCAACATATGTGCCCGCACAGATCTCTCGAGAAGTGTGTTCGTGAGGGGTTTTAATAAAGGACAGGTTTCAATCAATCAAGCATTTCTCAAATAACATCCGCCTTTCCATTGCGCAGAAAGCAATGAAGACCAGGGTCTCGAAACGCGCTCAATCACTCCTTGCCAAGCACGTTCAACACATGCATGTATGCGCGCGTCTTAGCGCGTACGCGGAGCTGGAATCTGCGGCCGCTTTCGTGAAAGGCCTCGAACGCCATCGCAATATCAGCTCAGCCGGGCGAACGAAATTAATGAATAAGGTATGAAGCGAGCATTTGCGCTTGCCAGGTCGTGAGAAGGTCGAACTGTCGACACTCACGTACGCAAAACTTACAAACAAGCAACGATACCTACCGGAAAATGCGTTATTATAGGCGACACAGACGATACACACTGTGGTCTAGTAGAAAAGAGCGCCTGCATCGAGCCTGGGATCCAACAAAACATCGCATGAAGAACCGGGTTCCTTCTAGTCCATATAAAAATAGCCGCGCGCGCTTTCCGCTACCATACCACCTCTGCGTCGTCTGCTAGTTACCCGAGCGCTGCCAAGCTGCCCAGCCAGAGAAAAACGAACGCGTTCTGGGCAGCCATTGGAAGTGCGCGGAGTATCCCGAGAGAAAAGAGCACCTGACACCGCACTCTGGAAACCCGCGGTCATCCAAAGGCGGATGATCGAAAAATTGGTTTTTAGAATTGCTCTTGAGGGAAGGAAATGCCGCAGTAACTGTCTCACATATCTCGGTGCACACCCGAACCGCGCCGTAAGGGAAGGGATAAAGGAGAAAGCGAAAAAAGAAAGATAATCGAAGAGGGCACAAAGTTCAGCGAACAAGCACATGTAGCGGTTTCGCGACGTTAGTGCGCGTGCATATATGCAGCCGTCCGCGGTATGCCGTGCAGGGAACACAAAAACAAGGAACGCTCGCACCTAGGCGCGCGTCTCACGTACTTGGAAATCTGCTGTCGCCCTTGACGCGACCCATTTGTGGCCGGGAACCAATCACTCCGCCGTTACTGGTGTGTACCGCGGCTATTCGGCGTACATTTTTTTACATGTCCCCAAGAGCGTGCTTGTCCGCCCCTGTAAGACAAGCAGCAACACATACGTGTATAAGCATACGTGCATGCGCACACAGAACACGTCGACGCTCTCTCTTAGACACACTCACACTAATTCACGCGCTCTCCCTCACGCGCCCTCAATCTCACTTTTTTTGTTTTGCCAACAGAATAATCATGACGACGACAAAATAGCTCCGTTGGCCGCTCAGTGATTCGTTCCGCTGCCAAACATGTGACACCCGTCTCAAGCGGTAAAGCTCAATTCTAGCCCTTTTCGGGATTGTAAGGTGCAGGCTCCTTTCCATAGCCATCCACAATGGAGAGCCGAGAAGCATTGGTAACCCGGGATGCAATGTTAGCCGCAATTACCACTTCCCGCAGCCCAGGAGAATGCATTAACATAACGCCACGGTCAAAAACCCTTTTCCCAAGCATTTCACCCTAGAAAAGCCGAGCACCCGGCCGGGAGAAATCTTGTACCCACGATATACCCGGTGGGTACACTACCCGGGCACCGACGACCGGATCCAGCACTTCTCGAATGCGAGGCAGGTGCTCTACCACAAGGTCACTACAGGACTGAACTATTGCGGCTCAAAATTAAAAGAGAAAGAAATAAACCCAGACACAGATTTTCACTACAAATTGAACGTTTATCGAATAATACAATGTATACTTACAATCTTTAACACAATTACGCGAAACACAGAACGACAACAGTAAAGAACTGCAGAACAATACATATACTACAGTGCAATCGAAATTAGCCACCGAAAATTTTTAGCCTTGCCAATGTCTTCCGGACGACGGGTGGGGCACTAACAGTGCACAGACATCGTCGGTAGTAAGTCGCGAAATGTCATTTCCCAGCGCGCGTGTCGTGCTCGACGTCCTTGATGACCAAGTGTCGAGCAGCCTCCCAATCGTCCACTATCACCAACATGAGCGACGCTAGAAACATTGTAGGCAGCGATCCTGCAACACCGTCTTCGGTCGCTATGCCCAGCCGCCTAGACTGGGTCACAGAACGGCGGTTGCACGGCGGCTAGACGCAAGGCAACAAAGGAGAACACCATGCAATTCTCGCTCATACCGCGCGAGCAGCTACTTGGCCAGAACCGTCCTTGCAGTGCCTGGTGGTGTTCTACCGTTGTGCCGTCGCAGACGAGCACAGCAGTCTTCTGGATGGAGTCGTGGCTACACTTGCCAGCGCATTCGGCTGTCTGGATGGCCAGCTGGCACGTCGGAAGTGGAATCACGGCTACGAGCACCTGTTCCGGCTGGCAGGAAAAGTGAGGTGAGGCACCGTCGATGAGCGGCGTGAACGCGACCGTCGTGATGGACCCAGCCTGGGCACGAGCCATGGCGTTCCATTTGGCCACGGGAGCCTTGACAGCGTACGCCTGGACGGGCGTGATGGCTTGCATGGAGCGCCGCAGACTTCGTAGAAGCAGGACGCACGTACGGGCCTTTCTCCTGAATGCTTCCGAAAAGCTCCGCGAAACCGTGAACCGGAACAGCACCGTGCTTGTGGAACTTGTTCCTGGTAGAACAAAGCTGTGGCCGCACTCACGACGAGCGCCCACGTCAACTGCTAATGATGTCGATGTTACTGCGGAGAGTCTGGAACAATTTGAAATGCGCTTCGGGCGCCCCCAACGAATGGGGTCCATAGAGTATCTTTGAGAGCTGGCGGCGCTACACTTCATCCACCAATGACTGGATATGTGTTAAAAATATTTTGAGTATTTGACAAATGTTGTATATTTTTTTATTTCTCATTTTTTGAAATGCATTGCGATACTGGAATATTTACTTTTAAAATCTCCTTATGTGTCAAATTTACTTAGTTAAGGCGTTGATTATGCACTGCGTTGCCTCATTTTAATGATTTAATAAATTATTCTTAGGTCTGAGGTGTTTGTAGTCTCTTGCAACAGTATGTTTTTTTACTTCAGCAAAGCGTTATCGCAAATGGAGAATCTCTTAGCAATGAAGAGCTGCACCATCAGCTTCGGATCGACATCTGGTGGCTTGTTATTTGTTTTTGTTTTTTTGAAAATGAAAATTGGGTTTCCTGGGTTTTGGGGATAGGAAACACCCCGCTGCGGTGGCTCAGTGGTTAGGGCGCTCGACTACTGATCCGGAGTTCCCGGGTTCGAACCCGACCGCGGCGGCTGCGTTTTTATGGAGGAAAAACGCTAAGGCGCCCGTGTGCTGTGCGATGTCAGTGCACGTTAAAGATCCCCAGGTGGTCGAAATTATTCCGGAGCCCTCCACTACGGACCTATTTGTTCCTCTCTTCTTTCACTCCCTCCTTTATCCCTTCCCTTACGGCGCGGTTCAGGTGTCCAACGATATATGTGACAGATACTGCGCCATTTCCTTTCCACCAAAAACCAATTAATATTATTATTATAGGAAACGGAAATAAAGGAGAGAGTGAAAGAAGAAATGAAGGAAGAGGTGCCTTAGTGAAGGGCTCCGGATTAATTTCGACCACCTGGGGATCTTTAACGTGCACTGACATCGCACAGCACACGGGCGCCTTTAGCGTTTTGCCTCCATAAAAACGCAGCCGCTTCGAACCCGACCGCGGCGGCTGCGTTTTCATGGAGGCAAAACGCTAAAGGCGCCCGTGTGCTGTGCGATGTCAGTGCACGTTAATGATACCCAGGTGGTCGAAATTATTCCGGAGCCCCCCCCCCCCCCCGACGGCACCACTTTCTTCGTTTCTTCTTTCACTCCCTCCTTTGTCCCTTTCCTTACGGCGCGGTTCAGGTGTTCAACGACATATGAGACAGATACTGCGCCATTTCTCTTCCACCAAAAAAACAATTATTATTATTATTATTATGTGCCAAGCTATCGCAATCTAACGTCTTCAGTATAGCCACCGCATCGGAGGGAAAAATTGCCCATGCGTTGCTCATCAAACGGCACGCCGTACTATCGGATTATCGCGTGTTTGTTTACTGAGCAGTAAGTATGACTGGAATGACCAGACAAGATGGACCCTGCATGCATGGAGACTCACTCTGCTGTGGTCGTTGCGCTTTCTATGTTCGTCAACTGCTTCCTGTGGGCTGTAGGCGGAAAAGATTCGGAATACGTTCCCCTCAACTGTAGTCTGTCGCCCGCGCCCGCCGGCAAGGAATGGACGTGTAATCCCGACAAAAGCGATCAGCTGATTTGAGCTTTCATCTAGAACAAGTGGGTGTACAGTACTAGCTGCGTATCGTATCTGTAATGCTGCAGCTTTATCGCAGAGAACTGGCACGTACCGCGTGGGCTTATGTGTTGATCCGCGATGGGGAATTTGTCTTTACTTATTCGAACGCGAGCTGATGCGCGTGTAAGGTACTTCTCAGATATTTGAAGTATTTGTGGCAGAAGCCCCGTGCATCAAGCTGTACAGCAGTCGGCGACGACCGGATCGGCATTATTTCATTTCATTTCATTTATTGGTTTTGTTTGGCCAGTACAGAGAGTGCAAACAAGGGAGAGCAAGCTAAAGGCGCCTAGTAGCGCCTGACAGAGGCCTGCCCTCCCCATGTAAAAAAAAAAGCATTCGCCTCAAGAGCCGTACGCGACAGCTCTGTGGCAACATATGTGCCCGCACAAATCTCTCGAGAAGTGTGTTCGTGAGGGGTTTTAATAAAGGACAGGTTTCAATCAATCAAGCATTTCTCAAATACCATCCGCCTTTCCATTGCGCAGAAAGCAATGAAGACGAGGGTCTCGTAACGCGCTCAATCACTCCTTGCCAAGCACGTTCAACACATGCATGTATGCGCGCGTCTTAGCGCGTACGCGGAGCTGGAATCTGCGGCCGCTTTCGTGAAAGGCCTCGAACGCCATCGCAATATCAGCTCAGCCGGGCGAACGAAATTAATGAATAAGGCATGAAGCGAGCATTTGCGCTTGCCAGGTCGTGAGAAGGTCGAACTGTGGACACTCACGTACGCAAAACTTACAAACAAGCAACGATACCTACCGGAAAATGCGTTATTATAGGCGACACAGACGATACACACTCTGGTCTAGTAGAAAAGAGCGCCTGCATCGAGCTTGGGATCCAACAAAACATCGCATGAAGAACCGGGTTCCTTCTAGTCCATATAACAATAGCCGCGCGCGCTTCCCGCTACCATACAACCTCTGCGTCGTCTGCTAGTTACCTGAGCGCTGCCAAGCTGCCCAGCCAGAAAAAAACGAACGCGTTTTGGGCAGCCATTGGAAGTGCGCGGAGTATCCCGAGAGAAAAGAGCACCTGACACCGCACTCTGGAAACCCGCGGTCATCCAGAGGCGGATGATCGAAAAATTGGTTTTTAGAATTGCTCTTGAGGGAAGGAAATGCCGCAGTAACTGTCTCACATATCTCGGTGCACACCCGAACCGCGCCGTAAGGGAAGGGATAAAGGAGAAAGCGAAAAAAGAAAGATAATCGAAGAGGGCACAAAGTTCAGCGAACAAGCACATCTAGCGGTTTCGCGACGTTAGTGCGCGTCCATATATGCAGCCGTCCGCGGTATGCCGTGCAGGGAACACAAAAACAAGGAACGCTCGCACCTAGGCGCGCGTCTCACGTGCTTGGAAATCAGCTGTCGACCTTGACGCGACCTATTTGTGGCCGGGAACCAATCACTCCGCCGTTACTGGTGTGTACTGCGGCTATTCGGCGTACATTTTTTTACATGTCCCCAAGAGCGTGCTTGTCCACCCCTGTAAGACAAGCAGCAACACATACGTGTATAAGCATACGTGCATGCGCACACAGAACACGTCGACGCTCTCTCGTAGACACACTCACACTAATTCACGCGCTCTCCCTCACGCGCCCTCAATCTCACTTTTTTTGTTTTGCCAACAGAATAATCATGACGACGACAAAATAGCTCCGTTGGCCGCTCAGTGATTCGTTCCGCTGCCAAACATGTGACACCCGTCTCAAGCGGTAAAGCTCAATTCTAGCCCTTTTGGGGATTGTAAGGTGCAGGCTCCTTTCCATAGCCATCCACAATGGAGAGCCGAGAAGCATTGGTAACCCGGGATGCAATGTTAGCCGCAATTACCACTTCCCGCAGCCCAGGAGAATGCATTAACATAACGCCACGGTCAAAAACCCTTTTCGTAAGCATTTCACCCTAAAAAAGCCGAGCACCCGGCCGGGAGAAATCTTGTACCCACGATATACCCGGTGGGTACACTACCCGGGCACCGACGACCGGATCCAGCACTTCTCGAATGCGAGGCAGGTGCTCTACCACAAGGTCACTACAGGACTGAACAATTGCGGCTCAAAATTAAAAGAGAAAGAAATAAACCCAGACACAGATTTTCACTACAAATTGAACGTTTATCGAATAATACAATGTATACTTACAATCTTTTACACAATTACGCGAAACACAGAACGACAACAGTAAAGAACTGCAGAACAATACATATACTTCAGTGCAATCGAAATTAGCCACCAAAAGTTTTTAGCCTTGCCAATGTCTTCCGGACGACCGGTGGGGCACTAACAGTGCACAGACATCGTCGGTAGTAAGTCGCAAAATGTCATTTCCCAGCGCGCGTGTCGTGCTCGACGTCCTTGATGACCAAGTGTCGAGCAGCCTCCCAATCGTCCACTATCACCGACATGAGCGACGCTAGAAACGTTGTAGGCAGCGAGCTTGCACCACCGTCTTCGGTCGCTATGCCCAGCCGCCTAGACTGGGTCACGGAACGGCGGTTGCACGGTGGCTAGACGCAAGGCAACAAAGGAGAACACCATGCAATTCTCGCTCATACCGCGCGAGCAGCTACTTGGCCAGAACCGTCCTTGCAGTGCCTGGTGGTGTTCTACCGTTGTGCCGTCGCAGACGAGCGCAGCAGTCTTCTGGATGGAGTCGTGGCTACACTTGCCAGCGCATTCGGCTGTCTGGATGGCCAGCTGGCACGTCGGAAGTGGAATCACGGCTACGAGCACCTGTTCCGGCTGGCAGGAAAAGTGAGGTGAGGCACCGTCGACGAGCGGCGTGAACGCGACCGTCGTGGTGGACCCAGCCTGGGCACGAGCCATGGCGTTCCTGTTGGCCACGGGAGCCTTGACAGCGTACGCCTGGACGGGCGTCTTGGCTTGCATGGAGCGCCGCAGACTTCGCAGAAGCAGGACGCACGTACGGGCCTTTCTCCTGAATGCTTCCGAAAAGCTCCGCGAAACCGTGAACCGGAACAGCACCGTGCTTGTGGAACTTGTTCTTGGTAGAACAAAGCTGTGGCGGCACTCATGACGAGCGTCCACGTCAACTGCTAATGATGTCGATGTTACCAGTGCTGTGGCATGTTGCAAGTTGCGCGTCCGCGCCGTAAGTGTCGCCACGGTCGGAACGATTGCAGCGATCCTGGTATCTGGCAGCAAACGCGGCTGGAGTCAAGCCTAATAAAAAGTAAAATTTCTCGACCATAGTAGACAACACAAACATGCTTATGAATGAAAATATAACCAGTCGTAAGCATTAAAAATAGTATATCAAAGAAATAAATTGCGAAAATGACACAACGCGTCTGCGCCGCCAGTGCCGCCGCGGGCAACGCTGCAGCGCAGTGGCAGCAGACGACAGCGACCGGCGCAAGCATAGCGAAACTACGCGAGCGACTGCCGACGCGACGTGCGCACTGGACCAGCGTGATTACCGTCCTCAGCGTCATGTCGCATATGTATTGTTGCGCGAAGTGGTGCAGCACATCCGGCAAGAGTGGAGAACATCTCTTCAGATTACCTTCTGACCACAGGTATTTATGAATTCACTGACTATCGTATCCCTCTTTGCATAGCCGTTGGCGACCGTTGTGCCTTTGTTTTGACCGCCCTTGGTCGTTACCATTTGAAATTGCCGACGGAATAGAACTAGTTTTACCTGGCGCTGTTTACTGCAGTGGCTTTGGTTTTGCGAGATGAGTTTGATAAGTACGTTTAAGGACATTAAAGCAAAATTAAGGGAAGGTGCTGCAGTTTGAGATGGCCCAACAGCCGTTGCCTCTCGTAAGCGTGGGACCGTTAGTTACCTTGCTTGCTTGTTCGCATGTGTGTGTGTGTGTGTCTGACTCACTGACTTTTCTCGCTGCCTTTAAAAGCTTATTCCCCGCAGATTCCGGTGCCCTCAGAGTGTATTTTAAATATGAATATTCTAACTTCTGTGCCTATAGCGTCGTCAGCGGAGTAATTGTAATGCTCAGTTTGGCTGTTTCTTTACGGAGTTCAGCGCGCTTGAATATTATTTCTTGCGTGTTCGTGCATGGTTTCTGCAGCAGTGATGCACGTCACATAAATTATCGAGCTGTTCAGACTAACACCACTAGTGTTGGACACCGCGCTGAAAGTCCATTGCACGCCGTGAGCCGCATATAGAAAGTCCGCCGGTCTTGTTTTTCTTACTTTTACCGGAGCTGTTCCTCGCGATATCCGCGCTCAACCACCCATGTACTCCGTGGAAGCGTTTCTCGAAACTATTGCCTACCGTAGTGCTGCCGCTCCAGCATTGTAAATTTCGCTCCACACTCCACCCCGGCTGTCCTCTACGCTGCTCGCTCGCGGGGCGCACGACTGACCTTGGAGGGCTCTGAACTCTCCGCATTATTCCCATCTCCTCACATATGTCTCTTATCTCGCGCCTTGTCCTTGACAGCTTTTGGGAAGCTCGCAAATAGTTTCGCCTAGTACGCCGGAAACGCTCGTTTCCGGCGGGTGGGTGAGGGGAAGGCGAAGGTCGCTTTCTTCTTGTCTGTGTCTTTTTTGGGACATTTCCCTTGCTTAAGCACTTTTTTCCCCTTCTTCTGGACCCATGCTATTTGCCTGCACCTTCAGTTTCTTGAAAGAGCAGTGTTTCCTGTTGATGTTCTGCTCACATCCCTTTCACACTTCCCATTTGATCACAGTGAAAGCAAAAGATGAAAAACTGTGCCTACTGGTTCATTTACCTGCTGTTCTTAATCCAGACTTCAAATTTGTGGGCAAGCAGCTGTCTGCCATAGCATAGCTACATTGGCACTTGTGTTTAATGGAGGAATTAGAAAAGAACGAATCATGGGTGGTGGTTAGTATGCAGTTACCTAGAGAAAAGTGTGAGTGGAATAATTGCTATGATCAGATAGAGCTTAAGTCTGCAGTGAAGCTCTGTCCCCATTTCTATCTGCTGCACAAAATTATGCCGCACCCAAAAAGCAGTTGGAACAAAGAACTAGTTATTGTTACCTAAACCAAAAGCAGATCACAAAAGAAAACATAAGCTCAAGAATTTTAAAGGTTCTGGCTTGTCGATCATAGCCAGACATTAAAAAGGTGATTTCATTCATCGTTTCGATTGGCCAGCATAGCAATAGACTAGCAGGCTGTGGCACATTGTTACAAACTGCTGTCTTATTTTGCTTGCATCCTGCCACAGTTGTTTTCACGCATATATGTTATATAATGTTCGTACCCCTTTGCTGTGTAAGGAGATGCTAATAAGCATTCCTGAAGTGAGGTATGCAAACCTTTAAAATGTATGAAATCATGTTATTTGGCTGTTTTTCAGATTCTCCATTTGGCTGAAATATGCCAATAGGCTTGAACTCCTGGAGACACCAAGGGAAAAGGTCTACAAAACATACAGGCTCTGCTCAAAGCACTTCACGAGGGATTGCTTCACTAGTGATGCCTGCACAAGGCTCACGCATGAAGCAGTCCCTTCCGTGAAGGTGCATGAGCCTCGTCTGAGAGCCTTGGTGCACCCGGGTAAGCAAAATTCCTCTCCCAGTAAATTCTTCCCAAGCTTGATCCCTCAGTGTATCCTGTGGCTTTTTTGTTGCAGATTTCTATGAAGGAGGTGCGGCACAAGGTGAGGGCACTATTTTCAGAAAAACCCATCCTGTAAATGTAAGACCAAAGGGAACAATTGCATTCATAGAGGCTAACTGCAAACATCACTTCCCGGGCACAAAACTTTCCTGCTTCAATGTCATGTGGCCATTGTTTCAGTTGCATCAGACTGCAGTTGTGTACCATGTTGTAGCTTAAATTTCTCTTAACCATATTAACAATCAGATGCTGGATAGTGCACTCCAGCAGCAGTGAGGAAAATAATTTTTACAACTCTATGTTTAGTATTCTTGTCATTATTACTTACTGTTCGCTGCGGTGAATAGAGGGCAGACTGCGCGAATTCACTCCAAAATAGCACACAGGGTCAAGAAAGAACACACACACGCACAAACTGCCAGCAGCTTATTGTGACACACGAGGCGGTAATTATACATGAAGTGGCCGCATATTGTGCAAGCATGGAGGGTAAACATTTTACCGGTTTCTAAGGTAAAAATGGTTCTTTGAGGAGCAACCCGCCAGGATATTTAGCGATGCACATGTCACTTAGGCTATCTGATTTCTTCCTGAATGATTTCGGGAATAAGTTTGCAAGCATTAATAGTGGTGACATTGCACGCTTCATAGATAGGTTTGCAGTTTGATTTGTATTTCCTACAATGCACATCAAGTGAATTTATGGCCTCGTGGTTCACAGTAAAGTGTTCGTTTGTGTGTTTTCATTCTTCTTCCTGTGTGCTGCTGTGCTATTTTGTATGTCGCGGTATATTGATCGCACAAATTTTTCCTTTTTAATCGTAACTGCCTACAAACTCACAAAAACGATTTAAGCCCAATTTAAGATCACACTAACTCCCAGCAAGAGAAACCGTTCCAAATAGAACATCAAGGCCATACTGTGCACTGAGCAGAAGGTGCTGCTATGCAGAGCTTGATTGGCTATCTTTTTTTCCTTGTTCGCATAGGCATTGAATCCGCTTCACCACTACAGTCCACTGCTGCACCAGTGGAAGTCATGCTTGGTCACGGTAAGTCTTCCTGCAATCTTGCATAGGAAAACATTCCTAATGTCTCACTACACCAGTTGGTTTGTTTTCCTTGGGAGTAACTAAGTGGTACCTATATTTCAGACTACTTGCCGTTGCCATCAACACTTGGGCTAGGCACAATTGCTGGTGCAGATTCTGCTGTCCATGACACAGGTAGGTGCACTAAGTCAGGATCTGTTTTACATTACAGCTTGAAATGAAGAACTTTTCATTTGGTTCAGGCTAACCCTGTAATGCAGTATTACTTATGCTGAGGGCTCTGTCATAGCACAAAAAAATAAACATATGTAATTACTTTGCTGGCTGATTTCTTTAGATTGGGAGTGTCTAAGCGGTCGTTTAATTGCAGACGACCCACACTCTTCACGTGCCCCGCAGCTCACTGATGTGCAGACTACGCCCCCTCCCCCAGCTGACGAAGAAGGTAGGTGCAATGCACTAATAGTGCAGTGATAATCTATGAAAATTCAACAATAGACTGCAGCACTATTGCTGCAGATTTGCACGTAATAAATTAACCCTCTGCAATAGCAGCAGTGTGCAATTATGTCGTGGTGTGCAATAATTAGGTGCACGTCGGCACATCTTACTGTACCACTACTTCGGATGCCAGACATTTGTTTCAGAAGAGAAGAAACAAGTGTTAACTTTATGCTCACCAACTAGTATTTCATATATTTTTCTGTGTGCATATGTATGAATGCATTGTTTACGTGGTGGACCCCTGTGTTATCTGTACAGAATTATATTTACAGGTAATTTTTCATTCAGCTCAATGAAAACATTGGATAGCCTTCTCAGGTACTTGTTCTTAAAATTGCTTCACTAGCCTGTTGCTTACCATTCACATACACGCTGCGTAGCCAGGCTAAAAATGTGCACCTGAGAATTAAAATACTTGGTTGAAGCCTCCCACAGTGTGTTTATTTATTTGACAGGTGCTGCCCAAAGCACACCCATCAGAGTGATTGCATCAGCATCATGGGACTCACCTGATTATGGTAAGTACTCAAGAAAACATTAGAATTTATTGCAAACTACAACCTTCCACTTCAATGAAAAAGTATGCATCGGTAACCTTGATATATTCATGATGGGTATCGGCAGGCCCGTAACAGCGTGTAGGTATCGCTTTACTGCACATAAATATTTCTGGTTTTTTCCATTTGCTTAACTCAAGCTTGTCATGAAAAATTGCTCTGAATATTAAGCAGGCAAAACACATGGATAACAATGAGATCCATTAACTATTACCCTGTCTGTATTACGAGCAACTAGTTTCCATTTAAGCGAGGCGTAAAGTTGGTCGCCAGAAAAAACTGTCCCTATCAGCGAGGATCATATTAACGGGGCACGACTGTATTCATCATTTCACACAAAAACATTGCCCTGCAAGTTTGGCAACCTGTAGCCCTGTGACTGCACCCTAATCTTGATTTTGTGAGGGATGTAGATGTAGGTCTCGCTCTGAGGCAAACATAAATATGCTTTTTTATATATTTTTTGCAGCTGAAGCTGGTCCTAGTGGCCTCAGCGGTGCCAAAGAGAGTGTCAGACAGCCAGTGATGACACCAGCATCAGGAACGCCCAAGAGTCGGCGGAGGAAGGGCGCAGTTGTGTACACCCCTCGCACCAAAAAGCGCTTCGAGAAGTTGCATTCTCGAAGCGACAGGTACCGAAAGGCACTGAGTCGGATTAGGAAAAGGCACGACACAAGGCGAGTAACGCAGCAGGAGGCTCTCAACAAGCTTGAACCGCATTTGCCACAAGACCTTTTTGAATTGGTTAAAGCTCAAATCAGGCTCTGCTCATTTCCGAAATCCAAAAAGCACTGGTCAAAACAAATTAAACAATTCGCTCTCAATTTGTTCTTTCACTCTCCAAAAGCTTATCGCTTCCTCAGAGAAAAGCTCCATTTGCCACATGTGAGGACGCTAAGGCGCTGGCTGGCAGACATCCCAATGACACCTGGTATCATTCCAGGTGCCATGGATGCAATAGAATCAATTACAAAAGATTGGCCACTACAAGACAAAGCATGCTGTCTTTTATTCGATGAAATATCCTTGAAAAAAAATTTGATGTATGATCAATCAAAAGATATTGTAATTGGCTTCACAGATGATGGGAATACTAGGACTTCTCGTGTGGCAAACATAGCCCTTGTTATGGCGGTGTCTGGCATATCAAGAAGTTGGATGCAGCCAGTAGCCTTTGCAGCGTCCCACAATGCAACTTCAGTTCTTGCAATGCGCAAGCTGCTATTAGATTTAATTCAGCAGCTTCAAACCAAAGGTCTTCTGGTGAAAGCGGTCATTTGTGATCAAGGGTCGAACAATGTGAGTCTGTCAAGAATGCTCATCCATTCTATCCATGAACCATATTTTGTTGTCAACAACCGCAAAATATACTTCATGTTTGACACCCCACACCTAATCAAATGCACAAGAAATAATTTGCGACGACATAAGCTCACCATTGGCTCTGAGGTTGTTGACTGGACACACATCGAAACCCTTTACAAAAAAACTCGTCACATTGATCGGGCCTCCAAAACACCAGTTGAGCATCTCAAAAGCAGATTGGCAAAAAAACTAAAAGAGCAACACATCTACAGGATGCCCTTTGCTGACATGAGAGTGAAGTACGCCACACAAGTGTTCAGCGAATCTGTATCTGTGGCACTCCTCACTCTCATTGCCATTCAAGAGCTTCCTGTTGATGCAAAATTTACAGCAGAGTTCACGGAAAGGATGGATAAGCTTTTTGACTGCCTGAACAGTTCGGCCCTGAAAAAGCAGGACGACAAGTTGCGGTACGCAATGACAGAAGGCTCGGAACATCATGTCTTCCTTGAGTCGTGCATAGATTGGATCGCCCAATGGCATTTTGGTGGTCCTCTGGACAAGCAACCACACACCATCAAAGGTTGGCAGATTACAATCAAAGCCTTACTTCTGCTGTGGACAGATCTAAAGGCAGATTTCGATTACACTCATCTTTTCACTCGTCGGTTGCAGCAGGATCCGTTGGAAAATTTTTTTGCAATAGTTCGTCAAAAACATGGCTGCAATGAGACACCTAATGTGTACCAATTCGTGGCTGCTGTAAAACATATTTGGATTGGCCAACTTTTCAAACTTTCGCAAGGAAACTGCGAAGTGACAACACATGCGTTCCTCACCAACTTGGAGAGTGTTTCTGCAGTATTGTCACCAAGCAGCACTCCAAGCACAAGCCACAGCAGGCAGCAAGGCTCAGGTTCATCTGACTTGCAGGCGTCTTCACAAGATGCCCCTGACATAGTATACGAAAATGTTGTGTACCATGTTGCTGGCACTCTTGTGAAGAGCTTTCTTGACCAGAGAACCACAGAATGCACATGTGAGGGAACACTCCTTGCAGCAGACGGTGGCTCTCTCCATGGACGACACCAATTCTTTGCACTACTCAAGGAGAATGGTGTTCCCGAGCACCTTTTCCAGTCAATTGCCGCAACTTCTGAGGCATGTCTAAATTATATAAAGAAATTGGATTCGGCCTTCAGAAAAGAAATCTCTTGCTGTGCTCATTTGTCCAATGTGTCCAGGAATCTTGTTGAGAGGATGCCTAACCAGCAAGCTGTTTTCTGTTCATTAGGCTGCAAAATTAAATTCCTTAAATTATTCTGCCGCACAAGGCTGCATTGGCACCTTTCCTTTTTAAACAGGAGCATGACGTCAAAAACAAAACAGAGTGCTCCCGCCAGAAAGAGGCGCAAATTAGCCGGCTAAATTCATGAGGCACTGTGTTAGGATATTATTGTATTTGGATTTTTAATGCTGCCTACTTACTACACATGTGCTCTCTCTTTAACTTTTTGTTGTACTATTTATTTTTTATGTATATAAGTATTTATGTACCTGTTTATCCGTAATTCTGCTCCGATTGCACATATACTGTACTGACTGCTTTTGCTCCTGCTGCGTTACTTCTTTTACAAAGTACAAGTTTGCCTTCTAGAAGCCTTGTGTGCCTTGTTAGTATGAGCATTGCTATGACCATTGGTTCTCAAATTAATATTGCTGAATGCTAACAACTTACAAGAGGTGCTAGGGAAACCGTTTTGTTTTGGCTTCTCTTTCTTCCTGCGTGACAAGTATACAGGCTCAGTGCCCTTCAAGGAATGCCAGAATTCAGTTAATGACTGGCTGTATGCTAACCATAGTTCTTATGATCAGTAACAGTGCCATTTGTGCAAAAAGTAAATTTGTGAAGCACACCATAATGTTGAAGCATACATCGATTCAGGTGCTCGCAAAAACCAAAAAGTGCTCTGCGGAACCCAGGAGTTCTTGTGGTATATAACTTGGCAACCTCTGGTCATGGCTTGCCCTCTGTTATGCTGCTGGGAAAATTGGTGATAGCTACAGTTCATTTCATACATAAGGTACAACACAGTGAAATGTACGAAAGTAATCAGCAAGAAAAAATGAAGGGAGGTATGTTATTCCGTGCTTGTTTTGTGGCCGAGTGGTCTGAGGACTGACAAAGCAACAGCGTGTCGTCAGCAATAACAGTGCATTTAATCAAGCTCATGACAAATGCGTCATGTAGTAAGCCTGTAGGCAAAGCATTCACCATGTTTCGCTCACCACAAGGAACGCACTACTTTTTGGTCATGGATGCAGGCAGCGCAAACAAGAGCGCTAGCTTTGACAGCATTGCACCTGATGTATGAAACAGAGAGCAGAACCCACAGGCAGCAAACGCGGACTGGCTCAGGTGCTCGGCTCTGTAACATTTAAGAGGGGTGTACGCATAAGATGAAAAATGTTTGACATGTTTGCTGGTGTCCAATACAAGCGTGCTCGAAATATGCTGCGGTGCTATTTGTAGTTGCTTTTTTTTTCCTTCTGGAAGTTGTAGCGTTTGGGGGTTTCACCTTTTGGAGCAACACATGGGTCATGAGGGGCACAATAGCAGCGGCCGGCGCATTACGCTGAACTGTGTGGCGTCCATAAGCGTTTGCAGATACTGTACAGTACACGGACCACTTGCAATTTACCATTCAGTAATATAATAACTGGACATTGTGGTAGATGCAGTATAACGCCACATAGAGAAACATTACTGGCCTGTTACGAACCCTGTGCGTTTTCATTTCTCAGATGAGTTATTTATACGCACGCATATTTTGTTACACCCCAATGTGTCATCGCAAGCTGAATTAATGACCTCCAATTACTGTTCGTCACCAGCCACGGCCACAACTGTTCAGAGAATTTTCATAAAGTCGCTTCTCCACACAATTCTCGGCCTGCCCTGGTTGCATCTTCCTCCCCTTGGTATCTACAAAACAAAGAAACCAAAATAGGGCATGGCAGACGAGCTGTGTCCTAAAGCATGCAAGCCTGTAACTCATCTGCCAAGAGCTAAACGTGCCCAAGGTTACCTAAGTTCTTTTCATGGCATCTGTTTACTAAGTTATAGCACTGCAGCATATTATGTTGTCCTTAGTCTGATGCAACGAGTGAAAGGCTGAAACTTTTCGCTGCCCTTCTCTGTATGTGTGTATGCATAGCCACAGACAGATACATTTCAATACATCTCGGATGTTGTACTTCACTGCTGTTCATCTGAACCTGCACAAAAGCATATGCTACATGAATGTAGCACATGCTTATATGTACCGGACCTACCTTGATAGTACCTTACCTCTTTGTACCCTGTATATATTCTCTGTGCACTCGCTCATGTGTTCTAGGTTTCCATAATGGAATTTATTAATTTTGATTTTTAGAACGATTGTCACTGATATTGCAATGCCCAAGATGCCTAAAATCACTTTTGTACATCGATTGTCACTACTGATGTTTCCTTTAATAAACTGTTCTTTGGAGAAAACTATTTACGTTTTTGGTACTCGAGCGAGCGCCCTAAGCAGCTGCTAATCAGCCGCGCTGGCCGCGCCGCTCGCCACCATGCACCGTGCTGCCTCAACAGACACATCGAAATGCAAAAGCGGGTAAGCAGATGTCGTAAGTACTTAGGAAATCAAGCGGGAATGCAGCGCGGGAGCAGCAAGTCACCAGTATTTACGAAGCTTGCATCGAGCTAGCGGCAGCCAGCACCACGAACGCGCGAGCAACCGCCCGCAACCAGCCGGGTAAACAAACGCCGCCATATTGGATTTTTCTGGATTGGCTTGGCTGAGCTTGTTTCAAAAAGTTTTGAGCAATTTATGTTTTTACCGCCAACTCCCAGGCACCGCCACCGTCGCATTTCAAAATCGTCCCCATTGGCTCTACGGGAATGTCACACCCTTGATGTTACTGCGGAGAGTCTGGAACAATTTGAAATGCGCTTCGTGCGCCCCCAACGAATGGGGTCCATAGAGTATCTTTGAGAGCTGGCGGCGCTACACTTCATCCACCAATGACTGGATATGTGTTAAAAATATTTTAAGTATTTGACAAATGTTGTATATTTTTTATTTCTCATTTCTTGAAATGCATTGCGATACTGGAATATTTACTTTTAAAATCTCCTTATGTTTCAAAGTTACCTAGTTAAGGCGTTGATTATGCACTGCGTTGCCTCATTTTAATGATTTAATAAATTATTCTTAGGTCTGAGGTGTTTGTAGTCTCTTGCAACAGTATGTTTTTTACTTCAGCAAAGCGTTATCGCAAATGGAGAATCTCTTAGCAATGAAGAGCTGCACCATCAGCTTCGGATCGACATCTGGTGGCTTGTTATTTGTTATTTGTTTTTTGAAAATGAAAATTGGGATTTGGGGATAGGAAATGGAAATAAAGGAGGGAGCGAAAGAAGAAATGAAGAAAGAGGTGCCTTAGTGAAGGGCTCCGGAATAATTTCGACCACCTGGGGATCTTTAACGTGCACTGACATCGCACAGCACACGGGCGCCTTTAGCGTTTTGCCTCCATAAAAACGCAGCCGCTTCGAACCCGACCGCGGCCGCTGCGCTCCAGATCCAAGCCTGTCGGTTTGGATCTGGAGCGTGTGCAACCTGCACATATGCCGTTGCTACAAACTATGCATCCCGGTCGGCATCCGCGGCCACCAACGTTTATCGCAGTCTGCATGCATTAACCCCCCCCCCTCACACACACACATGGACAGGCAGCACTCTGGAAGCAGAAGATTCAGCCATCTCTCTCGCAATGCGCTCCATTGAGGGGTAAGAAACAAACCCACATCATCACCAGCTCTCAAACTGTCTGCTGCAATTACGGTAGGTGAAGAATATGCGCCCGTGCACATCATATCCTCAAAAGTAGAGCACACCAACGAGCCGAATTTATTTCCACACCTCGTCACTACTAGCTCTTAACAAAACCAGCGCACGCGCTATCGCCCGAGCTCATTATAACCGAGCCCCGCAAGACGGCTCTAGACCATCAGAGCCGATGTTCGTAGAGTACAGCGCATTCCTCCAACACCATCGGCTCAACCGACACACGTACCCCTCGCCACACAAACACCTGACGTGGAATCGAGGAAGGTTGTGGTGAAAACTTTAATGGACACAGGGTAGTTTAGGGCACGCAGGTCCTTCGGCCTCCGCACGGCCCCACTTCACTCGAGGAAGCGGTTGCATAGAAACTGCTCCACACCAAAGCCTACCGCTTTCTTAGGCTCCCCAGCTGACAGGAAAGGCCGTAGGAGCTCTGTTGTGAGGGTCCCTCCCCGCACAGGGTGCAAAAAAAAGTTCGTCACAGCTGTCACCCACTCCCTTTTTAAGCCATTCTCTGAAGGCGTGATTGAGGTGTCCACAGAGAGTGAGTCAGGTGGCGCTTTCAATCCGAATTTTTTTTTTTGCCTTGGCATGCACCATGAAGAGGGGACGCTCTTTGACAGCTTGCGGTTACATGTGTCGTTTTGTTGTTATTTTCGAGATGCGTTGATAAATAAAATCAAGTAAAAGCTATACGCAAGTATGTCCGTGTTACCTGTGTGTATTTGAGTCATTTTATGTGAATACACGCATGAATTTAGGGAGAGCTTAAGAACCAGGGGAAGCCTCGGAAAGGTTGTTCAGAGAGTAGGCCTGAACTGCGAACAGTTTTAACAAGCCGGCTTTGGCAAAGGTGAATGGTGGATTACATTGCGTCCACACGTGTTTTATTATATGTTTGAGACGAGTACATCTCTACCTCTCTTTGTGTGTCCATCAATGACAGACAGTCCGTGCTATGGTGCGTGCGTGAATAGCGCATGTACTTCTAGGGGGAAACTGTATTATAACAGAAGAATTCAGGGCCGCAGGCCCCTGGGTCCCCGCACAACCCAGATAGCGCTTAAGTGTTTGCTGCCTGGTTCAGTCCGTCGTGCTGGATGCCTTTGGCACCTTTGTCACATTGTAAAAACCGCCCCTTCGTGAAATAACACGTGCGCTGACATAAAATTTTTCTCTTTTGGCTCGCGCTTTTGATGGACAGCCACTTGAGAGGCACGTTTTTGCCTTCCGAAATTTGTCCTTCGCTTCCTCGTTGTTAGCTTTGGAGGGTATTTTACACAAGCAGCACAAACCCAACGTAGCTCTCGTCCCATCTCAGTCTTAAAAGAAAAGAACGTGGATTAGCTCAGCTAATTCATAATATAAAGCGAAAGCTGTTGGAGTTCATTCTGTTCATTGCCGTCTGCGTTGACGACATTCTAGACACCGATGATTTTTGGGAAACCAACAGCGTATAACCGGCTACCTGGCTAAGTGGACGCTTCATTCGCGCTTTGAGGTACGTGGTGTGGCGGTACTGAGAGAGAAAAAAAAAGGCTTTTCGAGAAAGGAAATCGCCTAATAGCTGTCTCACATATCTCGGTGGACACCCGAACAGAGCCGTAAAGGAAGGTAAAAAAGAGAGATCGAAAGACGCGCTGTAGTGGAGGGCTTCGGAATCGACCACCTGTGAGACGCGTCATTTCCTTAACACTGAGTTTATTAACGCGACAGCCTTAAGGGCCCCATAAAGCAGAAAAGCCGGTGTCGGCGAAGTTGGTCGTGAGCGGAGAATCCCAGAAGCATTAATACAGTATTGTGTGTTTTTATCGTGAAGACTTTCAAAAGTTTCCCCGCCTCAACCGCTGGCTCATTTGCGATGAAACTGCACACAGAGCTTGCGTATTATGGTAACTTTTGTATCGTAGGAAGTTTGTCAACGGTACTTACTTAGTTGAGCCGTGCATGATGCGAAAACATAATCGTCTACGTAGAGATCGGCAACCAAAACCCGCAGACGACGCTTTTTCGCTGAAGGGCGGCAGTGGGGCCATCTGTTTGCGGTAGCGCAAAGCGTCACAAGGCCGTAGAGGAGAGCGTTGCAAGGAGCGCGGGCCGTTTGAATATGCCGTTCCTGTAGTTTCGTCTGCTTCTACCGTGCTGGCTAGCTCTGACCCCAGAACGCAAGTTTTGGCGGTGGAGTGGGCTGACAAAGTCGTCGAGGGCTATGTACTCTCGACCACTTAACGCGACTTCTTGCCAAGCTCTTCCCGGCGAATAAAATGTTTTACAATCAATCAAAGTCTGCTTCTACTGAAGCGCTTACAACATTTTAGACTAATAAAGCGGAAAAATATCAGAACAAATTATTTAACGAGGCTTTACCTTTTAAAGAATATTGTTTGCAATGCTCGCCTCGGCGGCCTTGTCGGAACGGTTCCCACTGCGCAAAACAGATGACGCCACTGCCGCCCTTCAGCGAAAAAGCGTCGTCTGCGGGTTTTGGTTGCCGATCTCTACGTAGACGATTATGTTTTCGCATGATGCACGGCTCAACTAAGTAAGCACCGTTGTGAAACTTGCTACGATACAAAAGTTACCATAATACGCATGCTCTGTGTGCAGTTTCACGGCAAATGAGCCAGCCGTTGAGGCGGGGAAATTTTTTTAAGTGTTCACGATAAAAACGCACAACACTGTATATAAAACAAAATAGTAAATTGGTTGAGTTCGGGAATCGAACCATGGCCTCCGGATTACGAGACCAGCTCGGTAACCACACCGTCACGCCAGCTCGATTGTTTGGAATGAACAGAGGCGCGCCTAGTGAATACGGTGTTGTCTTGGAAGGATGCTTTTCTTTCACTTACGGCATGGTTTCGGTGTCCAACGAAATATGTGACAGGCGTCATTTCCTTTCCTTAAAACCAATTTTATTTTCATTTTGCTTGGTTACGGCATGGTTCGGGTAAAAACGAGTGAAAATTGGTTTTTGAGGAAAGGAAATGGCGCAGTATCAGTCTCACAAATCGGCCGACACACGAACCACGCCGTAAACGCCGATTCACACGACGGACCGTTCGCTCGCGGCCTGTGCATCACGCCTTCGTGCGTCACCAAATTGAGAGGCGTGCTCTCGGCCGGCGTACTGGACAACCAAGGAAAGTCAAATGCCTCTCCTCTCGCAGGAATTAGCGGCGGCCCGCGAAGATGCGCGCGCAAGCTCTGGCTACCACCGCTTTTGCTAATATTTCGGCTGCCGCATTTCGCTGAGTGATGCTGAGCTGGCGCGCTGTTTTGACAAGCTGCACTGCGTTCGCCATCATGAAAAATAGATCGATGGGGCTAGCAAGACGACCCAGGCCATTGAGCAATTGGACAAAGGGCCGCACCTACACCATTCAAACGCAGTCAAGGGTCGTATATGCGTTCCAGCGCTTCGGATCTCTTTTGTCTTCTTTCATGTCTAGTTTTGGGTGCATATTTTTGTAGCGGGGGCAACACTAGGCTAATAATAATTGGTTTTTGGGGAAAGGAAATGGCGAAGTATCTGTCTCATATATCGTTGGACACCTGAACCGCGCCGTGTGGGAAGGAATAAGGGAGGGAGTGAAAGGAGAAAGGAAGAAATAGGTGCCGTAGTGGAGGGCTCCAGAATAATTTCGACCGCCTGGGGATCTTTAACGTGCACTGACATCGCACAGCACACGGGCGCCTTAGCGTTTTTCCTCCATAAAAACGCAGCCGCCGCGGTCGTGTTCGAACCCGGGAACTCCGGATCAGTAGTCGAGCGCCCTAACCACTGAGCCACCGCGGCGGGTTACACTAGGCTACCACTCGAGATTTTCGCGGTACACGCGTGATCACGGCCAGTTGTGCGCATGCGCTGTTACCATGGTACATGGGAGAGGAAAGTTGTGCGCATGCGCCTTTACCATGCCAACCGGGGAGGAGGAGAGGGTGCATCGCGCGCTTCGTCGCCGCCGTTGTCACTCTTTCTTCTGGAGTCCCTCCTTTATCCCTTCCCTTATGGCGCGGTTCAGGTGTCTGCTGATATGTGAGACAGGTACTGCGCCATTTCCTTAACCCCAAAACCAATTTAACCTTATGGCCGCGGTCCGCGGTGTCGGACTCCATGGCACGCGCTGCATGGATCTCACCTACTGTGCCGGTGAACGCATCAAAGTGAACCAGAGTTTAATCAAAATTTGGTGTTGAGGGAAAGGATATTGGGCAGTATCTGTCGCACTGTCTGGGTGGACACCTTAACCGCGCCGTAATGTAAGGAATTAAGGAGAGACTTAAAGAAGAAAGGAAGAAAGAGGTGCCGTAGTGGAGTGCTCCGGAATAATTTCGTCCACGTTGGGATCTTTAACGGGCACTGACATCCCACAGCCCACGGGTGCCTTAGGGTTTCGCCTCTATCCAAACGCAACACCGCGGTCGTGTTCGAACCTGGGTACTCCGGATCCTGGACTGGAAGGATTGACCTTGTGTATCTGAGAGAAAGAAACGAGTCTAAATGCAGTGTAGGCAGCACTGAGACAGCCGCGTGTTACTCAACCGATCATCGGACAGTGTTTATCTCTGTCAAAATAAGTGGAGAACTACAGCTCTCGCTACGTATATCCTGGAATAGCAGAGCTAAGCCACTGCCAATTTTTTGGGGAAAGCGGGATCCTAATGCGGCTCCTGTTCTCCTTAATTCCCTCCGTTTCTTCTATAACTGGTCGTTAGTTAAAGGAAATGGCGCAGTATCTTCCTCACATCTCGGCGGACACCTGAATTGCGCGTAAGGAAAAGAATAAAGGAGGGAGTGGAAGAAGAAATGAAGAAAGAGGTGTTGTAGTAGAGGGCTTCGGAATAATTTAGACCACCAGGGGGTTCCTGGGATCGAACCCGACCGCGGCGGCTGCGTTTTTATGGAGGGAAAAGGCTAAGGCGGCCATGTGCTATGCGATGTCAGTGCTCGTTAAAGATCCCCAGGTGGTCGAAATTATTCCAGAGCCCTCCACTACGGCACCTCACTCTTCTTTTCTTGTTTTACTGCCTCCTTTATCCCTTCCCTTACTGCGCTGTTGAGGTGTCCAACGATATATGAGACAGATACCGCGCCATTTCTTTTCCCCCAAAACCAATTATTATATCTCTAACGCGCACTGACATCGCACAGCTGCGGTCCCTCACTCCATCAAATACATGGGAGCCATCCACCGCTGCACCTCATATCGCGGCAGTCCGGGTGCCTGCACTTACTGTAGACAGCCGGGTCACCGCCACGACGTATGCCCAAGCCCCAAGACCAATCTTTGCCCCCACTGTGGAGCACAACACTCGGAACAAAGCCCTCCTTGCGCGTCCAACTGCATTCTGTGCGAGGGCCCTCACCTTAAGGTGTATCCAGACGGAATCCGCCGCCGCGGCAGAGATTCCGCATAAATACCCAACATAAAATCTCGGTCGGTACGGGACAGATTTCTGGCGCTGTGAGGCGGAGGCGGCATTCCTATAGCGACAAACATGGCAGCACGCTTCCAAGCAGCACCGCTCGTTTCGGTTTCAATTCGGCGTTGTTACTGCCTTTTATTGCGAAAGCAATAATACGCCCGGTCTAACCACCCGTCGTGTATGCCGTGCTCCCCCAGGGCCGGCGCTGCGCTTGGCAGCTGGTGCGACGTCAGCTATCTCCGTTGCTATGACGACGTGTGACGTCAGCTTGCTCCCTGCCGCAGCTAGAAGGGAGCCGCTCGTTGCGTGTGCGGTCGTCCCCGAGCCGGCGCCTCGCGTAGCAGGTGGTCTCTCCGTTGATATGACGACCTCCTCGCCTTGCGCTCGCTGCGTGGCGGCTTCTCTGGGATATGCAGCGGTGTGCTACGCGTTGATTGATCAGTCTTGCAATGGAAGTTACCGACGAAGAGTCTATATCTGAATCTAGTTGCTCTTCTGCTTCGGAACAGTTAAGTTCTAAGGCGAAAGCTAAGAAAGATAGGAAGAATGAGAGAGAGAATGCAACGTGCGCAGGAAACAGAGGAACAACGAGAAGAACGATTGCGAAAACGACGAGAAGCCGAAGCAGCTAAGCGAGCCATTTTAGAAGGTGAGTCTAGTCGTGCTAGACGGAATGAAACTATAAGACGACGAAGTTACGAGGAAACAAAACGGGCCGAACATTTTGAAAAGCGGAGGAGGAAAAATGTGTTTGTTTCTATTGAAGAACCTGTGCAAATAAATGACTACATCGAACCAGTGGCTCAGTTTGCATCAGCTACACGCGAATTCTTAATTCGCAATCAGCTTTCGCAATTCAACCAGGTTTAACCGGAGCTAAACAGCAGCCATTTTTCGTTGCGTTCACTTCCGAAAATGGGGCACCCATTTCTCGCTTGGTCTCACCTCGCCTATAAGAGAATGTATGAGGGAAAGATTTACTTTATTTTTTATTTAGAGTGCCAATTCTGCCATTGCTGGGCTGAAGAGTAGTGTTTTTTGCCAGAAATAGTTACCCGTCCTAACAACTAGATGGCGCCACAAGGCTGAGCGTGTCTAGTGTTCCTGCTTTCACGCGTCCCATACGCAAAAGCCAGCACAATCGCTGACGTACGACTGACCGTCCGGACGGCACTGCGTAAAAAGCTTTGCCGCTTTCGGTACGGTTCTTGCAGTTTGCCGCACTGCACCCCGTCATAGTTGGAGGCTGCTGTCACTGCGCACTATCAAAATATATACAACTGGAGCGCACGGAAAAGGCGGGAACACACCGCACCGGACGCGTCATATCACGATGGCAGCCGAGAGGGTACTGGGGCTTGCGAGGAACCGGCGTTTCGCCTGGAAAGTCGGCTCTTCCACTTTAAAATGGAACAAAAGTCGTCTGCGGAATCACATGACGGCCGCTTGGCGAATGGCGTCAAGAGCGGCGCGAGGAAAACAGTCGCGCAACTCTGCTCCCTGCGGGAGCATATACAGGAACACTAGAGCGTGTCCTCCCGTCTGTGAGAACATACGCTGAACTAAAAACAGGAAGTGCGAGAAATGCTGTAACGTGCCGAAGAATACCTGCGGTTAATGTACATGAGGGTGCATACGCTTGCGGCACGTACACAGCGTCAATTATTATTCTTTTCTAACCATATCTGTGTACGTCGCGAGCGCCGACGTTGCGACTAATTTCGCTCGCTCTCGCCACCGAATGCCCAATTATGAATGAACCATAAACCTGTACTCAGGCTAAAAAGTAAGACGTAGCGTCGTCCGACCACGTTGACATGTTAACAGTGGACGCAAAAATACTTTCGCCGGTATCGCCTCGACTGCCGAGAACACTGAGCTGGGAAAGAGCAGTGTGATGTAGTTGCCAGACTCGATGTGTGCGAGTAGGCTAAAATGTCCGTGGTCTGGCGCCAGAAAAATGTTCTCGCATTTCTGGCGCGATTCGGCCCACGGACCATGCGCGGACCTCGTAGACCGGAAACGAAACCGCACGTGACCGCTAGTTCCGCGGGCCAAGAACGGGTCCGTGGTCCGTCGTCTGGATATACCGGCACGAGATCCTGCAAGGGACGAAGCCTTCACCAGCCATGAAAACAGCCCATCCACCCACAAACGCAGAAGCAAGAAGCGGTCGCAGCCAGGGACACTTTTCCCCAGTGATCGTCCGGTTACATCCAGCCCAACCAACACAAGAAAGCTTGGGCAGTGCCATTGTAACAAGCCTGGAACACCTCCCCCCCACCCCAATCTACAACACGCCCTGGCAAAATCCCAGGCGTAGGCAGAGGCGGCTAATAACCCTGTTACACGGCCAGTTTCAATGGCCATCGAGTCGAGGGCCGTCTAAATTCTGAATCGCCATCGAACTCGAAAAAGTTGTCTCACTGCTACACGGCCAATCCCATTGATCATTTAAATGGTTCTCGTGTCTTACGACAAGCTTGTGTGGCGCCACAATCGCTACTTCAGATTTTGTGAAAATAACAAAAATATTTGATGAATGTATACTAAATGCTGAAATACACGCATACGCGCATGTCGTTTAAAACTCTTTTAATTGCACTTACGCGACGGACAGATGCTGACAGATACAGACAGACACTGCTGTAGACACTCTAATACAAGACGAGCCTAAACCAAGCCAGTCCAACTGCGTCGGAGCGCTGCTTCGTCAGGCTTAACGCCTGGAAAATCGCCTTGATATCTGAAAAACAAAAGCTATTTGTTTCTTGAAACTTTATGCGAGGATAAGAATGGGCAAATAGAAGGCGAATGCAACAGTATAGAACACGATATTGAGTTGAGGGATTAGCGACGAAGCGGTTATCGCTGTGAAGCAGGCGGGCAGGGCGCCGCCATATTGTTAACGCTATGTACGCAAGCAAAGCAAAGACCGCAACGCAACATTAATGCCATTAATTCGTTTAAAACCAGACTGGTACAATTTTAAAACTATTGTACAGACTTCTTGCATTAAAGTTTAAGCGAATAATGTTTGATGAGGCTTTTGTACCGTGAATGTATCGTGTACGAAAGTGTGCTTGGCGCCGCTCGAAGCAAATCTAGCAACCTTGGGCAGCGCTCGAAGGCCCTGGAAATCTCGATGGAGTTCCGCACTGCTCCGTTGACTCAATGGACTATTGACTCAATGGCCATTGAAACTACCCGTGTAGCAGCGCTCGGTCGCCTTTGAGTCGATAGGCTGTCGGTTCGAGGGCCTTTGAATTGCCCGCGTGACAGGGGTATAAAGAAGAAGCTACAGCAGCCGGTGCAGAAGCCGCCGCCCTTTGACAACAGATCGCAAGACTGGTAGCCCAAATAAGTGCTCCTGCCACGGGATCTCCCATTCCCTATACCCCCGCTCCTACCACATCCCAAACTCTCTCTCCCAACCCACCCACCGGCCATATTCCACCCAGGCGCTCCAAACCTACTTCTTGTGATTTGCTAGCAATGGAGGCTGACACTCAACCCTCTACAGATTCACCTCCGCGCACAGCGGCCCCTCCCCACCGCGCCCATCTCACTAGACAGCATACCAATCCTGCTTGAGTCCTTTGCTGATCGCTTTGAGGCAAAATTTCAGGACGAAGTCACATCAAACAGGAATGTGCAACCCTCAAAGACGCGCTAATACGCATAACACATGATAATGCTATTCTCAACAATCGATTCAACGTACTAAACCAAAGATTCTCTGACCGCTATAACGATCTTGAATTCAGGTTAAGCACTTACAAAACCAGCCTCCCAAAGCATGACTCCACCTCAAACAGACACCAGAAGCTTAAATTGAGCATGGGTAGGACCGGACAACCCTATCCCTGCCGTAGCTCAGGACCCCCACACCCTCGTTACGGCTCCCCCCTCTAAAGACTCTCATGATGACAGTTCCAGACCGTAATCTTACACTCTGGCAGTAGAACTGCCGGGGGCACGACACACCGAATGGACGTCGGGTTTGGTTAGATGCGCAACTAGCCGGTCTCTCCCTACTCACCGACCCTAAGCTTCCTACACGCAATGGAAACAGTGTCTGTAAAGACACTACACCAGACCTCATGTTCGCACATCGCCTTCCTCAGGCCACATGGTGCAACACACAAGAGAATCAAGGTATCAGAACCCACAGTGCGCTTTATATATTTTTACAATGTGTAGGTAGCGATCACTGCATTATCGAGATTCTCTTAAACATTCACTACACCGCAAGCCTCTCACAGGCACCAATTTCACAAAGTCAGACTCTTTCCGCTCATGTAGAGCAGCCCGCACACTTTCGCCCCAAACACGGACATCACCGAATGGTCCAAGCAACTACAAAGCGATGTCCGATCTGTAACTCGCCTTCTACCAGAGGACTGCCCAAGCGACACAATTGACTCCCGCCTCCTACATTTCTGATAAGCTAAAGCAGGCTTTGAGCGACGCTGGCAAAGGCAGCGTTGGAACCGGACACTTCAGCGCCGCATCGCCCGTCTTGACAAAGAGATAGAGACGCTCGCACCGATTCTCTCACGAAAAAAATCGGAATCACTATGCAACAAGCTAGATGGCAATATGTGTACACCCCAGACCTGGAACCTCTTTAGGCACTTAATAGACTCCACTCACTCAAGACTATCCAAAGACACAACCTCAGCAAACTCATACATACTACTGATATACCTCCATCGGAGCTTCTCCAAGAACTTCGCAATCAATACTTCCCCGCATACGCTCCTGTAGCACACCCCGACTATGCAGGCCTCCCTAACGACCACTTACACCAACCCATTACAGAAGCAGGGGTTCAGAGTGAACTCCAGAGACTCAACACTTCCTCAGCCCCGGGCCCAGACGGGATACATAACAAGGCACCCAGGAATCTCGATACACAATCCATTGCCGCACTTACTGAATACTTTAATGAGTGCTGGAAAATGCCTACCCTCCCACCGCAGTGGAAAGAAGTCAAAGTCGTCTTCATGCCCAAACCTGCAAAAACCTCTGCTCACCTCTAACTTAACTAATCTCCCTGACATCTTCTGTTGGAAAACTCGTGGAGCATGTACTCCCGTCAAGGCTTTGCCAATACCTAGAAGGCAACAATCGCATGCCCACTAGCATGGTTGGATTTCGCCTTCGGCTTTCCACACCGGACGTTTTCCTACAGCTAAAACCTCCGACGCCAGAGCTATTCTAGGGGTGCATCTCATTAAGGCCTTTGATAACGTTGCACACTCAGCTATCCTCCTAAACCTTACGACCCTGGGAGTCGGCACGAGGATGTGCAGTTACATCTGAGACTTCCTCAGCCACTGCACAGTGACGCTTACTTTCGACGACCACCGGCTCACAGGTGTCACGCTGGGAGCACGAGGTGCGCCCCAGGGAGACGTGCTGTCCCCTATTCTCTTCAACATAGCACTCCTTCACCTACGTCGACAACTAGCTCAAATCCATAACATACATTTTAGCCTCTATGCCGATGACATCACGGTCTGCACAAACCACGGCAGTGATGCCGAAATAGAACAGCACCTAAAATTGGCCCTAACGACCATCGACACATATGTACGGGAACGTGGCTTGACCTGCTCCAATCAAAAATCCGAGCACTTTCTCTACCGGTCCAAACAACACGATTCAATCAATACACCCATCTCCTTCACCCTAGGTACCCACTCCATCCCACTAGTAGACAAAATCCGCCCGCTTGGGCTGGTTGTTTACTCACATTGCGCGTACGGAGAAGTCATAAAGACACTCCAAACACACAGTCAACAAACCACCCACCTGATTCGCCGCATAGCGAACCGCCTGGCTGGCCTCCGCGAGCGACACATGACTTGGCTAACCCAGACTTATGTCATAAGTAGCAAAACATATGCCCTTCCATACCTACCCCTCAAAAAGAAGGAGAGAGACCGGGTAAATGCGCTCCTGCGAAGTTGCACGAAAACGGCTCTACGTCTTCCCCCCAGCACATCAAACGACCGGCTCTTCAAACTCGGTGTACACAACACCTTTGAGGAACTCACAGAAGCCACCTTTACGGCACAAATATCCCGCGTATCCATCTCAGAGGCTGGCCGCACTTTATTATCCCAATTAAGCCTCACCCCAACTAAACACTATACCGAGGGGTCCCCCTTCATCCTATGCTTCGCTATCACCTCAACGTACCCCCCGTACCCAAGAACATGCACCCTGAGCGGGACAGGGACCTTCAGAGTAGCGAATGCTCGGGCCCTCCACAAACAGTATGGCGATGACCATGAGGTGGTCTACGCGTGGACGCAGCGGATACATGTCAGGACTCCGTATGGGCCTGGCGGTAGCCGCCAATCAAGCAAAACTTCTGACCTCCAGCTCAGTCATCACCAATTCTACCACAGAGGCAGAAGAGGCAGCCATCGCGATTGCTCTCATTTCTACATCTGCCACAAAAATTATCTCTGACTCTAAATCTGCCATTCTCAACTATGCCAGTGGCTACATACATATCCCGCACTGCGGCTCGTTTCCTACGCTTCTGGAAGCCCCTGCGCGCAATAACCCTCACCTGGACGCCAGCATATGCCGAGGTTCCTGGCAAGTAGGAGGCTCATTCCTTAGCCCGAGGTCTCACAATCCATCCGGGAGTCGAGGCCCTTCTACGGGACGAGGAGCGCTTGCTTTTCTTCCGCGATATTCTCTCGTACTACCGGAAACAACGAAGGGAGTACGCACCCCCAGCCCCATCCCTCACCATAGCGCAGACCCCACACTGGAGACGACTACAAACTCCGACTTCTCCATACCCCATACTACTACATGCCCGATACCCAGGCCAATTCCCCTCGTCATGCAAACTTTTCGGCAAACCAGGAGACTTTCTTCACACCCTGCTCACATGCCCCACCTTTCCTCATCCCCCATCGCCGACCGTGGCGGAGTCGTACTGGAAAACTCTTATGACCGAAAGTTTCCACCACCACCACTATCGAAACGTAACCGCCGCGGTCGGGTTCGAACCCGAAATCTCCGTATCAGTAGCCGAGTGTCCTAACCATTCAGCCACCACCAAGATATGTTTCCTTTCCTTAAATTGTCCGGGCAAGGCACCGCGCCGAAAGGACAATGGCGTTCCATGGATTCCTTGGCAACGCTGCAACACGCTGTTGCGTCCTGCTCGTAAAGACGGAGCTTCAGCGTCCTTCAATTATTTTTTACTCTTGGAGTGTCCTGGAGCTTTTACTTGCTGCATCCGCCGGTATGCTGCACTGCCCACCCTCACCTGGTCCCTTTCCACCGCTCCTCAAACCCCCTGGATATTCCCGTAAGAGTTCTTGTCTAAGCTTCCGTCACTGCTGTTGAACGCGAAGCATTGTCTTTACAGACGCCGAAGCACTTGCGCAAAATATCAGTCAGTGCCGCAGCTAGTCAGTCATGTGCGGCCCGGTGTCGACCGACGCTGCCGGTACCAGGCCTCCGCTACTATTCGAAATTAATTTCTCCGGAACACAAAAAGTATGAAATCGCCTTCAAGCGGGAAGCAAAAAGAAAACACCCAGCAGCGAAGGACCTCGATAACCTGAGCCGATGGCGTCACTTCCCGCTACCCCGTACGAAAATTCTGACATATCTTAGCGACGTCAATTATCAAAGGGCGAGCTCTTCCCAAAAACACGGAGACGAAGGATTAGCGGCGGCCCTGCGGAGGCCAACGCATTGCCAGATGCCCAGACGTGAAGTCCGATCTGCCAATTCTCTGTTTACAGTTTTACTGGAATTTTTCTGTAACCCGAATAAATAACGAACGAATATTACAAAGCACCCTATCGCCAGAGAATAGCACAGGAGCGAAAGAGACGCCGGCGCGCAGCTCGGAAGCCACACAAACCTCTCTTCTTTGCAAGAGCCATTTAGTTTCGCAGTCCTGATAACCACTTGAAAAAGGATAAGTCTGTGTGCTCCAGTCTTCTTGCTGTCCTTGCTGCCTGTGCACATGCTGACTTCCTGCTCACACGAGTACAGTCAGGGGTTTGAAGTTATCCCGCATTAGAAGCTTTTCGACTGAGTTTGTAATGAGAGTGCAATTGAGTGTGAATCCTAGATACATGTGTGACACTGCATGAAATACATGGTGTGAAACTTATTTTTATTAAGTACATTCTTAGATTCAGCAAATTTGAATACGCTCAGGTAAGCGCACAAAAATTTTTTTGTCCCACATCCTGTGGACAATCCTGTGGAGCATCTCTTCTTGCAACTTTTTTCTACTATATATTTATGTGTACCTAAGATTTCGTATCTATCACTGCACTGAAGTCACCAGGATCAACCGTATCTGAAGGCGGTAGAACAGGGGATTCGTACGCCAGCGTATTCCCAGCCTTTTGAAACGTGGCGGAGGGGAGCTATTCAGAGCAACGCTAGCATGCTCTAGCCGATAGGCCAGTCGGCGAATCTGGCAAGCAGAGATGGAGGAGGTATTCGCTTCTTGCATGGCTGCTTTTGAAATAATGGACATTAATGGGACATGCAGACATTTAAATTCAGTTTTATATTCTTAGTAAAAACGGAACGTTTACGTTCTTGTTGGCTTATTGATGTTTGTTCGGGAGCCAAAGGAATATCTGCTGCTGGGGAAATAAGATTTAAGGATGGAACCTTTTTTTCCGGCTCCAGTGAAATTCGTGACGTCAGTTATGAACACGGGTCCGTGATCAGGTTTGGAGGTGAGTGGGAGTGTGGCCTCACCTCGGAGATATCCGCAGCTTCAGGCATTGACTTGTCAGTACTTTCTTTTCGTTGTGGTGGCCGCGATGCCTGTATATGATTTTTTGTCCTTTGATGACTTATGAAAGGTCCGTTTTCAGCGAGTGCGCATTTTTAGTAATTAGAACGAAGCAATCAATCGATTCAGGCGAACTTCTATCTCTCCTCTCTATTTAAAATGCGGGCATGCGCCTTTCACCTGTCCACCTTACTATCAGGGCATTCAAATTTATCTGGAAGTGTTTTCGAAAAGTGCGCAGGAGTGAACCACCATGGTTCATTTGCCACGGGATTCGGTTGCTCAGCACAAGATCTGGGGATCGAATCCTCGTCGCGATGGCCGCATTTCCACGGAAGCGAATTAAAAAAATCCCCGTCCAGTGTACTTTGTGATGCCAGGGCACGCTAAAAGGCCGCCGCGGTTGCTGAGTGGTTATGGCGCTCGGCTGCTGGCCCGAATGACGCGGGCTCGATCCCGGTCGCGGCGGTCGAATTTCGATGGAGGCGAAATTCTGGAGGCCCGTGTACTGTGCGATGATAGTGCACGCTAAAAAACCACAGCTGCTCGAAATTTCCGGAGCCCTTCACTACGAAGCCTCTCGTAGTCTGAGTCGCTTTGGGACGTTAAAACAGTATAAAAGAAACAAAAAAAGCACGTTAGAATCCCTGAATTAGTCTGGAGCTTTCCACTGCGGCGTCTCTTCGTCTCTCCTTGCTTCGACTCGGTTCCTCAATCACCGTCTTCCTTAACGGCGCAGTTCAGCTGTCCTCAAAGAGGGAAGCAGTTTCTGCGCTTTTACGATCGCGATGGTTTGCATTTATATTTTCGCTCTACGGGCAAAGCTCTGAGAATGCGTGGTAAGGAACCTGCTCTGGAGTTATCCAAATATCGATGCGGTTCGTATACGAACATTACCGTCGTAAGACAGGGCCCCTTCGATTTGCCGGGCTTGGACAGCCCGCTAGCTGCCAGCAAGTTCGCCCCTGACAGGAAAGCGTGTCGCGCTCACAATGTCTGGCGGCCAACGGAACCATCCAGGCCGCAATCACGGCGACGGATCACGGAGGGCAGATGCTCTCCGTATAGCTTCGCGTTCTGCTGCGTCTCGTTGCTGCCCACGTGTACGGCAGAAACAGACCGCTTGGGACCGAGAACAATTAACAACCTGAAGTGATTGAGGGCTGCCGCAGACTGCAGAACAAACAGCTGATCATTCTCGCACCCTTATAGCATCGGCGACGACAACGCGAGCGTGTGCCTTCAGCGCACAGTATGCTATGGAAGCTTAGAGAAATCCTCAAAAGCATGTGACGAGCTATCGTATTCTAACGTCTTCGGTAGCCACCGCATCGGGGGGAAAAATGGCCCGTGCGTTGCTCGTCAAACGACACGCCGTGCTCTCGGATTGTCACGTGTTTATTTACTGCGCAGTAAGTATGACTGGAATGACCACAGAAGATCGACCCTGCATGAATGGTGACTCCGTCTGCTGTGGTCGTTGGGCTTTCTGCTTTCGTCAACTGCTTCCTGTGGGCTCTAAGCGGAAAGGATCGGGATACGTTCCCACTGAACTGTAGTCTGTCGCCCGCCGGCAAGGAATGCACGCGTAATCTCGATAAAAGCGATTAGGTTATTGAACGTTCATCTAGAACAAGTGGGTGTACAGCATTAGCTGCGTATCATATCTTTAATGCTACAGCTTTACCGCAGAGGACTGGCTCCGCGCTGGAAATTTATCTTCACTTAATCAAACGCGAGCTAATGCGTGCGTAAGGTACTCCTCAGATACTTTAAGCATTTGTGGCCGAAGCCCCGAGCATCAAGCTTTACGGCAGTCGGTGGCGACCGGATCGGCATTCGCCTCAAGAGCCGTACGCGACAGCTGTGTGGCCACATATGTGCCCGCAGAGATGTCTCGAGAAGTGTGTTCGTGAGGGGTTTTAATAAAGGACAGGTTTCAATCAATCGAACATTTATCAAAGCATATCCGTGTTCCCACAATGCAGAAAGCAATGAAGACCAGGCTCTCGTATCGCGCTCAACCACTCCTCGCCAAGCGCGTTCAACACATGCATGTATGCGCGCGTCTCACCGCGTACCCGGAGCTGTAATCTGCGGCCGCTCTCGTGAAAGGCCTAGAACGCCATCGCAATATCAGCGGGGCGCACGAAATTAATCAGATATGAAGCGACGGTTTGTGCTTGCCAGGTGCGGTCACTCACGTACGCAAAACATACAAATAAACGATAACTATCAGAAAACGCGTTATTGCAGGCGACACAGACGATATGCACCGTGGTCTAGTCCAAACAAGCGCCTACATCAGGCTGGGGATCCAACAAAACATCGCATGAAGAACTGCGGTCATTCTAGTCCATATTAAAATGGCCGCGCGCGCTTTCCGCTACCATGCATGTGTTTAGCCAGGTTGGCTCACTGTTTTGATGGCTCAATATTAGTTCCATAATAGTATTAGTTGATGAAGACGACGATGTGCAATGCAGAGGCGAGTGCGTGTTGCGGTTAACTCAAGGCAGTGATCAGCTGCGGTGATAACATAGTACTCTCGTGCAGTGCCACCGAAGCTGATATCTTCGCGCCTGTGCGGGTTCGAATCGCAGTCGCGGCAATATTTATTTATTTATAGATTGGCCAAATTCACCCTCAAGGCCAAGCGCCACACAAACTCGGTGAGCCGGTTGCACCTCGTGAAGTAGTGCTTTCTCACTCTAAAATGCGCTATAAGCTTAGGAACCATTGCATGTGTTCTATCGGGAATGAGACAGTTAATGCGTGTTTCCTTTCCTCGAAACTACCACCAGCCTCCTCTGCGCCGGGACCGTTTGTGCACTGTACCTTTCAGACATAAAGCCACGAGGACAAGCGCGAGCCTAATTACCGCGAGTTTAAGACCCCTTTTACACCTACAGAAAATCACAATTTTTTGAGGGTGGGCGGGCAGAGGTTGTATATTGCGGGCTACTCCGCATGGCTGTCGTACGACTCATTTGGAATTTGGAATCAAAAATAAGCGACGAATGCAGAACATGACTGCTGTGCTCCGTGCTTCCGCAGATGGCGTCCGGCGGCCAGTGGTATCTGCAGGTGCTGTACACGGTCGTGCCGCACGTCAGGAGCAGAACGCGGCGCCGCCGCCGGGCTGTTTTCCCGAGCAACGAGACGTCGGCGACCGAGGCGCACGTGTTCCGCATCGGCCGCCAGTCACGAGCGTCCGGAGTTGTCTTGGCGCTTACGGTGCTGGCGACTGCGAGCACGGCGCTCTTCGTGCTCATCCTCGGCAGCTGGGTCGCGTACCGGCGCCACAAATCAAAGGCGCCGGCAGCGCCGGTCCACAGTACGCGCACTCGCGGCTGCTACAGGGCAGTGTGCGGCCACCCGGAGGACCACAATCGCTACCACCACTGTTCGACGTCCTTGACTGTGTGGAGAGTGAGAGTGAAGCCATGGACGCCCCCGTCAGAGCCGATCCGTCCAGACGTGACGGAGGTGTGACGCCACTCGACTAAGTGCGGACACCTTTCGCGGCAAATGACGCAAGCTCCCTCAGTGCTTCCGGGCATCCGCTTCTTTTGTATACCGGGTGCCTCGAGGCGATGAAAAAGCAGCCCCTTTCTGGCGAAGCAGCAGTGAGAGCGGTGCGCTCGCTTTGGCCATGGTGGCTGCAGCGGATGGACCATTGCAAAGGGGCGAAAAAGGCGGACTGCGCGGGGTCGATCACACTCGTTTAGAGAAAAAAAGTGGGTCTCTGGCGCCTAATCATGCGGGAAAGATTACTAATTCGAAAAAAAAATGGAGGCGCTTTCCCCCACCGTTTCAATGGCGTGTCGATAGAGCAGAAAGCAGAGCGAGAACGCCTCGACTGAACTTATAATATACAGAGATTAGCTGAGAAACACCGAAGCGTGTTCTTCAGGAAGCAGGTATACTGCGATCACGCTTCCTACAGTCCACAAGAGCAGAGAAGTGGACGGAATGAGATCTATATTAGAAAAGAAAGGATGACGATTTATTTAGAAAGCTTACTTTTTTGTTCCACTTGAAAACTCGCAGCCATTTCAATCTCGGTAAAGAGGCCAGCAACCCAACTTACGCTGCCTCACTCTGTGGGCGACTGTGATCGACGCCGAACTTATGCAAGACCAAAGATGCGCGGCGGATTTGCCGGTATATTATACACACCTATATTCATGCGTTTTCCTCAAGGCTGTGGTACTCCATCTGTGAAATGACCACCTATAGAGAGTGACCCCTGCGATGACCAGCGCATGCAGGTAATTATTGCACCGCGGGGGCTCGTTCTACTATCTCGGAGGTGAACTGCTGGCCGTGCCGGACCCATTAATTGGACTGCGGGTACAGTTTGCTTCCGAACCCACCTGCAGGTCGGGAGCTCACCACAGCTACGGAACAAAAAAGTCCCATGTATTCCTCGCCAATAAAGTATTTTCGGTTTTTTACACTACCACCTCCCTAGCAGTACTGTCCACGTTCAAAGACACTGCCCACATGATAATAATTCTAAGTGATGGTGTCATGGGGAAATATTTCCCGATGGGAAAAAGTACGCTGCGGACAAGAACGACGAGGAAATAAAAGCGCAGACAATTTACTCTTTATAAAATTACGGCTGGCAGCTATACAATCGATACCCTCAAAAATTGTATTTCTGATACCACAACAAGATACCGAACCAAAATTGATTTCAGATACAGATATTCGATGCTGTGTCGTCGATAATTCGATACACCACAGAAATCACCACTATTAATAAAGCTGGTAATATGATTTGCTAATGTAAGAAATTTCTGCGTCTTTTCTCGAATATTTATAGTGTAATTGATATAGCGCACTGTATTCGAAACGATTTAACGACTCCGGTAGCACAAATTTCTCCAATTTCTTCCCGCCCCTGACCTGGATCCATTCAAGCAAACACGACAAGCGAAGCCAATCTCTGTAAACATGACCACTGAGGGGCAAGCTATGCCAGAAGCCTCGACAGTAAAAATTTTAGGGATGTGGATTCAGTCAGACCGCAAGGTGGACTACTCGCTGAAGCGCCTTATTGAACTCACTGGCCAAGTCACTAGGCTGATCACCAGTGCGAACAACAGAAGGAGGGGGCTCAGAGAAAGACACTTCGCCTGGTCAAAGCTATAGTAGTCAGCAGGGTCACATACAGACCGTTTACAAACAGCAGTTGCACTTTACATACACACCCTTTACAAACAGCAGTTTGCACTTTAAGAAACAGGTGCACGGGCTTTGCTTCTGGCCTTTGGAGCTGCCGTTAAGAGCATTGGTGTGTACTGCTACGCAACTTCTGTATGACTGGAAAGTGAGTTTTTAACACAGCTGTTTTGACGCAGATGTGCAGTATATTTTTGAAGAAATGTGCAGGGAAGCAGAGTAATATTCATGTGGCCGACAGGGAGCAAAATTCACTACGCTCTTTTACATATGGGACCCTTCCTCAATGAACGAAACAACCTCGCCATGAAGTCAGGCCAACGTCGCAACCCGACCAAAAAATGATCGGCCCTTCATTGGCAGAAAAGATCGGGCCGAACTTTGGGATAGAGATGTGCTTTAGACGGCCCAACGCCAGCACCTTTACCTCGGGCGTTTAATGAATACCAACTTTAGCAATGTTGGCCCGGCACTGCCAACCAGCAACTGAGCTCGGGCTCAGGTGGGTGTGCCGCTCGCCCTGTCTTGGGTCGAGGCTTACCGCCAATGTCGGCCCTACACCACGCCGACTGTTAAAACGTGCTCTGCCCAACCAACTCACGCGAAATCACTCATCATTAGAAAGCTCTGTGCCTGGTATACGCAACTCGAATGGTTAGGGCATTTCCTTTTGAGTACAGATTTAATTACATGGCATCAAGATTATGGCAGTCAAGACCGCCTGAAATGCTTAATTGTGTTTTTTCTTGGATGCACAGACTAGGGGTTAATGCCTCTGATAACCACTTTATTTTGCGTTCTTACCTATATCGGTGACATTGTTGTGTTCTAAACAGAAAATTAATTCGTGTGTTAAGTAATAACCATTTCCTTTTGTTTCTGCCGCCCTCTCTATTCTGGGCACTGACCAGGCAGCGCTTGATGAAAGCACTGGCATCTTTGAGCGTTGCTGTACTCTGTGTGGCCTTCAGGGAGCCTGCGGATAACTAGGAAATAGTAAAATGGCACTTGTTATAGGCAAACACATAGACACATTCTTGACTCTGAAGCTGGCTGCAGTAAAAGCACAACAAAGGGGAAGGCAAAGCAGGACTCCCGCACCCGTCATTGTGCTGATGAGTGTTTTCAGCTTTTTAAACGCTACCTTCTGATCCCTCGACCCCTTCCAGCTGAAAGCAAGAGCAGCGCTCTTTGTCATCAGCGGGCCCAAAAGTTTTCGAACAGAATCATGCAGGTCCTTCCGCGCAAAGCGTGGAATGTACACCACCAGGGCAAATACAAAAACGCATGAGCAGTGAACACCGTCATCAGCTAAATTATATGCCAATAAAGGACAAAATCTCTTCCTGAAGTTCTCCAGTGATATTTAGCTCTCCTGCCCAGACATATATTTCTTGCAGCAAACTTCTCTCCACCTCCAGTCCCCACATAATCATTCCCTGTAATCCACTCTCACAGATACAGATTCAATCCCTTTTCATTAGACGCAATGTTTTGTCCAGGTATAGCACCGGTCGGATTAACGGTTACTCTATAGTCGGATAAAACGTTAGTCTGCAGTGAAGCTCCGGCCACATTGAGGCACTCCGCTCAGAATTTCTCCATGACAAAAATTTGTTCATGGTTAAAACTTTTCTTTTAACTAACCAAGAAGGTACCCAGGTAACACGAAGATCTTGAAAACGTTTATTTTAGAGTTAAACCGAATAAAAGGGATGTTCGACCAAAATAAACGCTTTGAAGAGATCTTTTATCGCCAGAATTAGATCTGTCTTAACAATACGCTTAAAAGACGACTTTAGAGAACGGGTCCTATCTCTGACCTCTCAAAGACGTCTTAATGGCAATTGAAGTATTGACGGGGAAGACCTCTTTTTTTTTTTGCAGGCTTTTTGGTCTCAGTATGGACACTGGGCAGACGGCTGGTTCTATGTTAGCCCTGTTTAAGACGCCTTATAGATCACAGAAGTTTTGGCGGTGAAGCACTACATTTTGGCGGGCTTTTCTAGCATGTGGTGCACGGGGTTGAAGACGAGTTTGGTTACTGCCCTCTTTAAGACAGATAATAGACGACAGAAGATTTTGCAGAAAGGCGCAACGAATTCTGACGGGCTGTTTTGGCTCGGTGTTTTTCTCAGCGGGCTGTTTTTGCCTGTCTCGACGCTGGCGGGCCGTGGCGGCCCCGCCATCTTTTCGGGCTCCACGGTGCACGCACGCCTGAAACGGCGCGCGCTCTTTTCAGAATTCCTGCACCAAGTCTGATTTATATGATGATATGAAGGCGCCTCATCGTGGTGCTAACTTTGGGGGAACCTGTGTTCTCGCGTAACCCATACAGAAACTCTGCCGCGTTAGCGGATTCCTCTTCGCTCGTCCGGCTTCGCTGCACGCCGGCCAATGCTTGTGGCTTCGAGCGCTCGCTCTGCTCTTCGCGCCAGCGCTATGCGAGAGTACCCTGTGGACCTCCTATCGGCGCCCGGTACTCGTTCTGCAGTAGTCTTCACACGAATCTTTGCGTGCATGCAGCCCGATCCGCGTCCCTGCCTATATACTATGACAAGGTTACACCGGTTGCTCCTTTGTCCTTCGCGCAGTTTCCTCGCGGCACGGTGGATATCGCTCGTTCTCTCTTTCGCGCCGCCACTTCGTGATGGTATTCAACGGACTCTTTGTCGCTGTTCGACCGCTCCTGGCGTGCAGCTAGCCACCATCTTGCGCGCACACCTCTTCGCACCATCGTTGTGTTGTCATTCCTCGGTGATCTTCCCCTGCTCGCGCGGCGTTTCCACCGTGTTGCGTCCGCGCGCCTCTGAGTGTATACCATTTACCGGTGCTTCCATCCGACCTCAGGTAAATGTGGTCACCTCTACTTGTCCTTCGTCGCTCTCACCTCCTTGTCTGCAACTGTTGTAGCTACAGCGCCTCACCTGGGCTTAGATTACCTCTGTGCTCTGCTGCAACCTGGGCGAAGTTGGTGGCGGTGAGTGGTGGGTCGTGCTTCCTGGATTGGCTGCAGCGGCTCTATTAGATCTTACAGTGCTGGTGTCTCTGCAGCAGATGAGGTGGCCAGCCTACTGCCGCATACATTACCGGATGTGGGCATGGAGGACCCTCTGCTCTTGCGGGTGACGGACAGATCGAACACACATAACCCAGCACCTCCAGAAATATACCTGCTCCAACACTTCGAAGATGCTATGCGGCGAGTAATATCAGCATTTCAGCGAAATGCTTTTCTATTCAGACTTCTTTATAAGCGCTGTCACTCCGTAGCAGTAGCCGGCTGTGCTTCTACTAGGAATTCGCAACATAAAAAAAAACTCCTGTGCGACGTGAATGAGCCGCCGGGGCACTTCCTGCAGCGATGTGCGTCCCGCCGAGGGTCACGGCAAACCGCTCGCTCCTGGCTTGCTCGATTGGCATCGCTATAGGCTTAACGCGCTCCGCACTGAAGCTGCCGCGGAAAGAGAGGTCGAACTAACCGCTCTTGATCATTGAAATGTCTAAACTTCTTACTGTCTCTACAATAACTTCATGCCGGTATGAACGTGCGGTTTATTATCAAAACGACTTCATCAGCGAAGGGCGCGGAAAAACGGGCCAGGCGAGCCACCTCGCACCGTCGGCCGCGGGTCGCACGCGCGGTGTCCGAGGTGTCGGCAGAAGGGCCACTACAGGCCGTCGTGCGCTCAATCGCATCGTTGCGTGCACGACTTCGTCTTGATTCCGATATGGAACCAACTTAATTGACGTCAAGCCTGACGTCTCTCATTTCGGGTGGTCGCCGCCGGCCGTCGTACGAAGCGGGGCGTGTATATTTTTTGTTTTATAATCGAGGTTTTATTGCAAATTTCTGCTGGAAGATTCGCCGGGTCCGCGCCGGTTCGTCGCAAAATGCGGGTCGTCGCATGAACGGGAGATGAATATCGAGGTTCCGCTGTGCTCAATAAGTCTGCTGGCACTCCACTCCAAAAATTTTACAGAGAGGCATTGCTGCTTGCCTCGTTCCGATACAGTAAGAAAAAGGCTCTTCAACAATGAAATATCCATGTGATGTGATTGACACATATATAAACTGCCTTTGAAGTACTTATAGCTTATGCAATTCCTCTTCAGCCCTCAAAGAAAATAAAAACAAGGCCAATTTTCCTGCAGCCTGAAAAAGCAGCCTCCACCTTGCTTTAGTTGTGCACCAACATTATATTCCCGAAGAAACCTTTTTACTATCCTAGCCATTAATGCAGCAGATAAATGGAATCTGGGAGTAATGGGCAGTCATTACCTTGGTCTGCCAGTGTACTCAACCTGATGCTTTGGCCCCCTACCTATATGTAGTCTATTAAAAAAGGTCCCCAATCATTAAAATAAACCTTCTATCCTTCTAGCGTTCAAATTATTCTTTATAGCCGAGTGTAAATAAAGGCACGACACTACAACAGGAATTTTCAATCTTTTTAGCCTCAGGGGACCTCGCAACCTTCAAAAGGCACGAAGGAACCCCATGTGCCTTTGCTTCCATCCCTTCATGCTTAACATGCATGCAGAAAAGAGTATGCAGGTGCATGGTTCCTTAAAAAAATGTGCAAATTCAATTAAAAATGAGCGAAACAGTCAGCTATAAGCAACAGCAGCACGATTTCTCCCAAAGTGCAGTGGATAAAAGGAAAGATGAGGTTGAGGCACGTACGAATCTAGGTGCTCGGGGAACCCAGAAAGCAAGTCGGTGGAAACTAAGGGGTGTGTGGAACCCATTTCAGGAACCGCTGTGCAACAGGGCACTTACAGGGATCACCTGCTCTGATTGCTTGCTCAGCTGGCCAAGTGCCTCCAGTAGATTGGCGGCCAAGCGCCTCTTCTCACTCTCCAGCTGCGTGTTGCGCGCAATTGCGCCAGCGCAAACTTATTCTTGTGCAGTTCTTTGTCCTCCATTCCACCCGATGCTTTTGCACCCGGTTCAACATGAAGCTGCCTGCACCTCATGAGCGCAGTCTCAGCCTCCTGGAGCTGCAAAACATTGTGAGCAAGCAAACGCATGTTGAAGCAATCCGCATAGAGTAAGTGACTCAGGGATACTCAAAAATTTTCAGCCACAAAAGCCAACTACTGTGGATACACGTGAGGACACTGTGGGTGTCCCCCTCAGTGTTCTCTCAGTGTTCTGCGCAACTCCAAAAGTAATCTATACTCACACGTCAGTCCACAATACCTTGCAATCTCATATCACCTGGTTTGGGAATTCTGCAATGCGCGATATCCTAGCACGGAAGATTCGACTCCCTTTGTGCCTCCATTTTTATGAGAATAAATAAAGCTCTGTTTGTCTGCCTGCTTTCCACGTGGCCAATATAAGTGATGCTTTTTCTCCACTACGCTAACAAGTGCATAGTATATGCCACAATACATCAAGTTATTGACGTGCAGCCATCATTTCTTGAAGCATGTGAAGCCATGCAAGTGCCGTCTAGCTGATTTTTAATTGGAAATTTACAATGTACTGAAGGTCCCCTGGCTCAAGTGAAAAACAAATGTACATCTGTCGATCATTTTCATGGCGTAAAACTTCCTCCTTGCGTTATATTACTGGTAATATTTTATATGTATTAGTATGGTATACTTAGGGGTTGGACTTTTCGGTTTTTATTTTTGAAAATGTGGCGAAATTTTAGCGGTTTTTATTTCAGAACCGAAATTTCGGTTTTTTTCTCGGCGAATATTATTTCGAGGAATGAAATCATTTCATTTCTCGAAAAAGTCAATGACTGACTTTTTCCGGTAATATTATGCGGCAAAACTGTGTGGTCAAAGGTCAATTGAAGTCTGTCTCTGTGTATGTGTCATCACGAACCATTTCTTTACGAGCCATTAGCTTGCAAACGTTATTAATTCAAGCTGGGCTTGTAGAAGATATTGCTGCCTTCATTAAAAGAGTAAGTCAAGTTATACAAGATAGCGGGCAGACAAAAACGAAAGTTGAAATTTACTTCTAAGATCTCGGTTGACCTATTAATACTGGGTTGCTGTGCTGGGTTGAGCGCAAGGGCGGGGCATCACGTGGTCTCTGTGTTGATGGCAGGGATGGAACTGCCACCTAATTTTTCGTGGAAACCAGAACATACCTTTTCGTGACGCCCATGCACGGTTCCATGTCAGTGTCTTGCATGCAGTTGATTAACCTGCCTAACTGACTAGCTGCTCTAAGCAGGTGATGATAGTGAAGAAACAGAGCTTAGCTTGCAGGCGGTGAGGAGTTGCTACTTCACGGTCATCACAAGCGTGTAAACTAGCAGAGAAATACCTCGTCACCCAGCTTCGCCGGTTATTCAACAACACCATCGTCGCTTTATGCCCCTGGCTTCCGGCTTGCTTAATTTCAGCTTCAACTCAGTGCACTTGCATTCAACGGCCAGCTATCTATGCTTTGCATGCCAATAATTCTGAATACGGTTGAAACTGAATTTTGAAAACTAAAATCGGCGCACAGTTATTGTTTTATTTCGGCTTAAACCGAAATGTCCAACCCCTAGGTACACTGCTAGGTGGCTGAGCCCTTTGCGAGGTTGTTACAAGTAGGCTTGTGCGAATATTCTTTGAAGTGAATATGAAGTGAGTAGTAGTAATTGAAAATTAAAATTGGTTTTTGAGGATAGGAAATGACGCAACAACTGTCTCACATATCTCAGTGGACACCCGAAGCACGCCACAAGGGGCGGGATAGAGGAGGGAATGAAAGAAGGAAGGGAGAAAGAGGTGCCGTAGTGGAAGGCTCCGGAATAATTTAGACCGCCTGGGGACCTTTAAGGAGCACTGACATCGCACAGCGCACTTTAAGTAGTTGCAAAGTGAATATTTTGAATTCTTTAAGGCAGGCACTCTCAATCTTTAATATTTGGCTTTCTACGAGAAACTTGCCAAATTTGCAAATCTGTCCGTTCTTACTTAACATGCATTCATAAAATAGTATGCACATGCGTGCCCGCTAAAATACCAAACAAATTAAGTTAATAATGACTGCCTTTATAGTGGAAGTCTGCTACAATTAATTATAGCATAGGTCCCAAAATAAAGTACGCCAAAGAAAAGGTGGAATTGGGGTGAGCTGGCATGGTGGCGGCGGAATGTGTCGAGTCGGCAGTGCTCAGGCAATCACATGAGGATGACGACAGCAAAGTGAAACACAATACAGTATAGGGATCCCCGTCATCGGCCAAATGCTCAGCGTGGTAGACATGCTGAGGTGGCTCGCGAGCTCACAACATGACCACATGCAATCCTAGCGGGCATACGAGTGACGGGTAAACCTGTTGTTGACGGCGAAGGAAGACAAAAGGAAAGGACCGTCTTCACCGCAAATGACGTTTTCCTCCGTGAGGAATCTGCAACATGCTCTCAAGGATTGTTGGCACACTAAATTCGAATTTCTATCCAGCGAAATTACAGTGTCACAAAGTAAACTGCTGATTGCACCAACTTCGTTAAATCCAGGCAAACTGTATAACACGACCACAGCCTGTTCAAGCCAGCTACAGCCGAGGGCTCTGCAAAAATGGAGACGGCACACAAAAATATAAAAGCAACAGGTTCGTTAATATTATTGGCAAAATGACATATCACGGTGTAATGCATGCGAAGCCAAAGAGTGCAGCAAAGCCTTCAGCACGTTGATACATGCAGTCTCCCTTAGAGTAGCAGCCGCCATCGCTGCAGTGTCACCGCTGCTTCACGCTTCGTGCGGCCTGCTCCCAGTGCCCGTTCTTTCTTGTCTCTACCTCACTCATCTCTTCCAGTGCCTTCTCTTTCTCATCGGCCCGCGCCACCTTCTCCTTTGCCCATGCACACCGAGAGAAAGCCTAAGGTTGCCGAAAAGTAGTCTTCTAGCAGCTCGCGAGTCAGATGGTGAAGCTCGCTGTAGCCATCATGGAAGTAGCCGAAAACAACAAAAGCAGTATGTTCGTGCCTTGGTTTTGAATATAACACAATACGCGTTCCCAAACCGACGGACTAAGGAAAAAGCTCTCGTTACGTTGCTGTAAATATGATAATTGCAAAGGTACTGAGTGGCCATCGATGCAATCGCATCCAAGTACCACGGATGCTGTTTGCTGTACGGTGACCTATACTTGCATTGCAAAGAGAAGCCCACCTTCTGGCGAAGGTTCGCGATTTCTGCCTGGGTCGGATCGATGTTCGCCGTTGGCTTTTTCTTAATATTCCTAGCCCGGTCTGTGTAGCGCAGTGTGCCCAGCGTCTCCTCACGGTTGCCGTTTGCCGGACTAATGCAGGCAATCATTACCGTGTGGCTACTACCTCCCAGCGAATCTGAGGAAAAAAGTAAATAAATAAGAATGGGGAGGAAATCAAATGCTAGAGAGTAACAGATTTTTAAGAAAGTTCATGGAAACAAAATGTAGTGTCGTATGCAGATGAAAAGCTGTGCAGTCCACGAGCATACTAAACACAATAGAACTTTGACCAATTAGAAGCCCGCCTGACCTTGATAAATATTCTTATTAAACCCTAAATGGCTAATGCTTCTCACAAGAAAAATTTGGAATAACGGTTCTTGAATTTCAGGGCTCTAAGCTGAAACTATGCCTTTATAAGCTTCGAAAGCCAGAGAGGTACTGCGTAATCGTAGCAAAACAAGCTTTAGTGGCCATATCACGAACCCCAAACCACCTTGTGGGAAAGTCAAAATAATCCGAATATTTTAGAACGGTCCCTAAAACTTGAAGGAAAACACACATGGTAAGCATTCATGCCAGAATGATAAAAATATAACTTTCCGCACATCAATCTCAGTTTTGCGCTAGTGCTCAAAGCATAGGACTGCACAAATGGTGTGCCAGGATCGCAAAATCTTCCCACCATTCCACAGCTCGCATCACCCTGGTTCTTCTGCGGTGAGTCACAATTTTGACGTCTATAGGCAATGATGAGAGCACGTACAACCATCTGTTCCAACCAGTGATGACTACGAAACTGTTTTATGTGCTCAGTCAAAAAACTTGCTAAAGGCTCCAAAATATACTCGACAAATCAGGTACGTCAGGAGCCAAACTATACCAGGTTTTTGCTAGAAACCAAGTGAGCTCATCTAAAGGTATTGAAACGCTTAAGCAGGTTTCCAAGCTACATAAAAGCTCATTAATTGGAATTCTGCACAGACGCCAATCCAATCCGAATTAACTAATGTTCGAACTAACGAAAGTGAACAGAATATGCGGAACACTGTGATCGGGAAGCAGTCGGGTAGAGATATTACCCTATTTCATTGTTGTAAAGTATTCAGTAATCACCTTTTGCTTTTTTTTTCCTGGAAGGCAATGACCAACACCTTCTGTTCTTAAGACCCAACTATCTGAAGGCCTCTTTTTTCCCTTCAAAACTGAATAAGAGGAAGGCAGCATTCAGTGCGCCCCAGCTTGTGCAGTGGAGGGCCGCACCGGAGGCACAAAGGGTGTGTGTGACCGTCACAAGGCTGGAAAATCGATCAACGTGTGACCGTCACGAGACTGCCGCTATTCTGCCAAAATAATAGCACAACCTGACTTGCTAATTCACACTTGAGAGTCGCGGCCGTTGTACGACTGTTTAGGACGAAAAGCGAAAGTCGTCGGTTTGGCTGCACGTACGCTGCCTGATTTTCCGGCCTTCTGACCCGAAGTCGCAAACTGCCAAACCAATAAGCCCGGTTTTTGGCGACATCCTAATTTGATAACACATTATTGTGCCGACATCACACGTGGTTTCAATTTCTCTTGAAGCATTTTAGCGCATTAATTATCGCAAAAAGACGACAATTCTAAAGCGTTACGCCGTGACACACTGCTTGGGTTGGCCGCTAAGGCCACAGTACCGGTGCTGCTTTTGTACATGTCGTACGCAATTGTGCGCTCCGGGTAGCAATAACATTATTTTATAACGCTTCACCAATTCTCTTGCAAGCAGAAAATTTTTCAGTTTTGAATAATATTTTAGCTTGTTCGCCAATCTAGCACTGTGGTCACCAGACATTTTGGTATCCCTTCTTCATCGCTGAAGCGGCTTGAAGCATCGTTGTAAACGTGAAAATCAAACGCGTGTCATCGAATTATTTGGCATCTGGAGAAGCGCGCGATTTTTTGAGGGCACATTTGAATTCATGGGTGGTGAGAAGGCTGATCCTTCCGTTCCGCAGCCGAGCGAGCTAATGAGCTTGTGTTTGTCCCCTGTTTTGTTCTGCGTTACGGATCATAACGCATACCCACTAGCCGGAACCATCACCTTGTTAAACTAATGACTATGCTACTTCATGCCAACGCATATGCAGTTCTCCTTGTCTAGGACGCTGGAGAGTGCGGAAAGGCGTCGAATCGGACGGATGCCTCCCAAACGTCCTGCAGTGCCTTCAGCACTCAGAAACAAGTAGGTACTTAACATCTTAACCACATATCATTGACACAAGCAGCAACACCGCGCAAAAGGCTTTCGCCTCACCGCACTTTAGGTCAACAAAGTGCCCCGCTGAATTTTTAATTATCCAGAGATTCGAATTAACAAAACAACAACTAGAACAAAAAGTAAACACATAAAATACTACTGCTTAGAGCACTTCAATGTCGCTACCACTGCACTCAACAGAACTGTGGTCAGCGTTTTACAGTTAACTGTTCCAAAGTGGGAGCTTGTTTGGACTCGTCATGGTTGCCACGTCACTGCTGGCTGCCTGAAATTCCGCCATGCCAGTTTCAACGTTTCCAGAACACAGTCGCTCGTCTCTCTGGGTGTACTTGGTTAACGGCAAAGCGTTTCTCCATTCGCCGATACATTTGTGCAATCTTCTCAGTGCATGCAAGAGTGCAGACCAAGGTCCCATATCCGAGGCTAGTGGCGCGACGCACCTTTTAGGCGCATGCGCAGAAGCGCAGCTGTCAGCTGAAGAGTAGAAACAAGAAGGCTGCGTGCGGTCCATCCAGCCAGCTCGGGCAGGGTCCAATGTATTTCGTATCTGCGAATTTCGAGCAGTGAACACTACCAAATGGTAGTCAGGCACCAACGAACTGCACAAGGTCACTTTGGCCAGTGTGAAGCCATCATGCCGGTGAACAAATTGGGAGTACAAACTCAGCCATGTTTTGGCGCTGAGAAATATTGCACAAAATCAAGCTCAGTGGCAACTAAAGGATAAAGAAATCGACACAAGACCAAGAACAGGACGGAAATGATTATCACAAGCACTAGGTCTGGCAAAATCAAGCAATAAAACTGCTATGCGCAGTGTGTACAAGATACGTTTTATGAGGAGATGCCGGCCTTCTGCAACACAAGCAACGTGGGCCATGCGTCCTCCGGACCACTTCAGCGAGATATCCAGTAAGGCACATAGCAAAATGATACATTTCTCTCAATGCGTCATGTCACATATGACTGCCGGCCTTGAACACACACAGAGAAAACTGCAAAAAGTACGAAAACTAACGCTATCAAAGATGACATGGCAGAGTAAAAGCTGCATAAAAAACATCAATGAAAAAGGGTCATGTGCTGCAAGACCAAAGTTTGAATGCGTTAGCAAGCAGTTGACCATACTAACGATTGCTTGGCTATTTGCAAACGCCTTTCGTCGGCCATTGCAAACACTTTCTTTTATTCGCTTTTAACTACTGGTTAGCCATTGCCACCACCGTCTTGTTAACTGCGCACCATTCTTTTGTTCGTTTTTACTTTATTTTTATTTTGTTGTTTTTATGTTTGTTTTAAATATTTTATCGTTTATGCGACGTGCGATGACGGGCTCCGTTGGAGCAGCTACCGCGGCCATGTCCGGCCGCGGAAACAGGGCTTTTGCTTCGGATGAAGAATATCAGGTGATTCTGCCTACCCTTCCTACAGGAGTTGTGCTAAACACAGTTTTTATGCACGCTGACGTGCGGGCCCGTCCTTATCGGGTCGAAGATTTCAGGGATGCGCTCGCTCAGCTGATGCTGCTTCCCGAGGTTATCGCCTTGGGGGTGTATCGCATGAGCCATGTATGGGCTATTACTTTCGCGAGTGCTGAGGCGGTGACGGAAATTCTTTCTGCCGGCGAACTGAAAGTCAAGGACCGCCGCTGTCTCGTCATCGACCCGGCAAACCGGGACGTCCGCGTCAAGCTACACTGGCTGCTGCACAACGTGCCGGACGAAGACGTGAGGGTAGCCTTTGCTCCGTACGGCATGGTGAGCGAAGTCACCAAGGAACGGTGGCGCGTCCAGGGTGTCGCCAGCAAGGGGTCGACGACGCGCTTGGTTTCATTGAAAATGAATCCTGGCGTGAACCTGGAAGACCTCACTCACGAAGTCAGGGTTGGCGGTGAGTTGGCTCTCGTGGTTGTACCGGGCAGAGCTCCGCTGTGTCTGCGCTGCCACGGTACTGGGCACATTCGCCGTGACTGCAAGGTTCATCGATGCGGTGCCTGTCGTCGCTATGGGCACGAAGAAAGCAGCTGCGTACGCATGTACGCGAGTGCTGCCGTCCCAGTCAACACTGACATTTCGTCCGAACTTGTCATGGACGAGGCTGACGTGGAAGACGCTGCAGCAGAGGCAGGGGACAGGGTGGAGAAGGAGAAACCCCAGCTGTGCCGCCTCCGGAAATATCCACAAGCGTAGAGGAGCCAAGCAGTAAGCGGCAGCAACAGGTAGCGCAGCCTGCAGAAGTTAAGGCGCCAACGGACAAAGTCTTGAGCAGTGGGGCGTCAGCTCCCGTCGTTCCCCAGCATGGTGACAGCATGGAAATGTCAGATGCGTCAACCATCAACCAAGCAGGGTAGCGACCACCCGCACACAGTGCGGATGGAGAGCCCAAAGTGAGCGAAGGCGACGAGCCACCGCAGAAGACTGTTGGTGTCAGGCGACCGACGTTGAAACCGCGGCCGAATGTACAGGCCGATCAACCAGCGGCGGCTAAGCCGCCGCCTTATTTGGAGTGAGTGCTCTGTGAGTGGTTTCTGTGGGCGTGAGGTGGCTTTTTCGGTGACGGACTGCATGGGCTGATCTTCCAGTCCATACGCAAGAGGTATTTGCGTATGGACGTTGGATTACCGCCACCGCACCCATCGAACACATTAGATTAGGCAAGTCACCCGCACCGTCGCCTTGTGTCCCGAGGTATGCACCATAAGGCTCCTGTACCTAAAATAGACGGCTTCTACACATCTTAGAGCGTTGGACATTGCAACAATTAATGTGAAGGGACTGGCTTCCAAGAAACGTCAGTACCAACTAAGCCGGCTCTTCGTTGATAATGACATAGACATAACAGCCGTACAGGAGACGAATGTCGAAAGACAGGAACAGGTGGACCGGATAGGGCAGCCTTTTACGGCACGCTACAATGTTTGTGTGTGCCATTCTTCTGGCACATTGAGCGGTTGTGCTATATTTATTCGGAATTCTCTGGGGATTGTCGAGCAGAATTTAACTGTGTAAAACTGGCCGTTTGGTTGTAGCTGATTTTTTTTATTGCAATTTGCTATGGAGGGTCATATGCGTGTATGCCCCTAACAGGGAGATCGAGCGCAAGGAATTTTTTGAGCGCCTTGAACAATGTGTGCTGTGAGCGGTTAATTGTGCTTTTGGGTGACTTTAACTGCGTTTGTAAAGCAGAGGATAGAATTACAAAAAGACTCCTGCGTGACAAAAATGCGGAATTGTTGAATTCGATTGTGCAAGAAAATCGTTTAGATGATGTTGCTGAAGTTCTTTCGGTAGCGCCGCATTTTACTCACTTCCAGGGTGAAATTCACGCGAGACTTGACAGAGCGTATGTTTCGCTTGATCTGATTCCTTTGTGCAATAGCTTCGAGGAGAAACAAATGTCATTTACCGACCACAGCTAGTACGTTTACCCTGGGGAAAAAAGACAAGAAATCTCCTTTCTCGTGGGACCTGTGGAAGTTTAACGCACAGTTACTCGAGGATGAACGCTTTGGCATTAATGTTAATGAATGCATTAAAGCATTGCTATCAGCAGAGCCTGGGAACTGGGTAATTAGGTGGGAAGATTTCAAAGAACAAGTGAAAATAAACGCGATTGAAAGGGCAAGCATCATATGCCACGATAAACGTGTTAAAGAAAAAGAACTACGTTGCCAACTTGACTTGCTCGTAAGCCTGGAAAGTTCCCAGCTGGGAAGATATAAGAGAACAATAAGAGATGCAAAAAGTAAACTTGAGATTATCGAAAAAGACAAACAGCTGCCATGATACGGGCCCGTTCTGAACGTCTCTGGCTTGACCAAGTACCTACTAAGCGCTCGCTTAGTGATGAAAAGAAGTACGCGACTCAGAATGAAGTAAGACAAATCAGGTACAGAAACGAGGTAACGAATGATAGCAGAGTGATTCAGTTGGCGTTTGTTGAGCAGTATCGGGAATTGCTTGGGCGGCGACGGCTTGAAGAAGAGGGGTTTGCAAACACGTTCTTGTCCCGTATGCCAAAGCTACGTGACGAAATAAAACAAGGGCCGGAGGTGCCAATCAGCGTAAGCGAAGTGGAAAGAGCAGTCGAAGAGTTGAGTGCCGGAAAATCTCCCGGTCCTAACGGCCTAGGTAGTCATTTTTATAAGAAGTTCAAATCCGAACTCACCCAAGCTCTCCACTGCGTCTTCACCGAAATTTATGAAACAAAGAAAATGCCACCATCATTTAAAACAGCACGCGTGGTTTTAATACCCAAGAGTGAGGACCAGGCTAAACTGCTGTCCGTTGGGGCTTATCGGCTGATAAGCCTAACCAACGTTGACTATAAAGTGTTTATGAAGATTCTTGCCAACAGACTGCAAAAGGTTATAAAGGACGTTGTAGGGCCCCACCAAACGTGCGGTATTAAAGGTCGCACCATTGAAACAAATGTGCACATTGCTAGAACTGTTCTTGAATGCTGCGATGCCTTCGGGGGCCGAGTTGCCATGATGCAGCTTGACCTTGCAAATGCCTTCGATCGAGTGTCGCACGACATTCTTTTCGCCATTCTAGAATATGCCAACGTAGGCTCTGTGATAATACAAGGTGTACCGATGGAGTACGAAAACTGTGTTACCCGAATTATAGTGAACAAACAGCTGACTGAACCTGTGCCTGTGTGTTCTTTGGTCAGCCAGGGTTGCCCGCTCTCGCCTCTGCACTTTGCGATCTACCTTGAGCCTTTTCTGTTATCACTGTTACACAATGATGGGATCTGCGGTTTCACTCTTCTGTCAGCGCAAGTAAGAGTGCTGGCTTACGCTGATGATATTGCTGTTTTTTGCGCGGATCAAGAAAGCGGTAAAGAAGTTGTAAAGGTTGCGGGGGAATATTGAAAAAAGACTGGGTCTGAAATTAACTGGGATAAGTGCATCGGTTTTTGGCACGGTGATTGGGAGGGCACATCTGCCGTGTTTACTAACATGAAATGGACGACCTCCCCTGCGAAGTACTTGGGGGTACCCTTAGAGCACTATAAAAGAAGTACGCAGTTGTGGGGTGAGATAACGCAGAGTGCAAGGAAAAAAGCGGATGGATGGAAAGGACGTCACCTTTCTGTTTTCGCGCGCGCAAGTGTGTGCAATGTATTTTTAATAGCCAGAATTTGGTATTTATTGCAGTTCGTGCTCATTACCAGAGCAAACCTGCAGAAGCTGCATGGAGTGTTTGCTGTCTTTATTTGGAGCTCAAACTGGGAGCGAACAAGTCGAGTTAATCTATTCCTTCAGGTCAAAAAGGGCGCCCTTGGTCTTTCTACTTTGTTTCTGAAACAAGTTGTCTCAAGATTTTTGTTTCTACGTGATCAAACCGATCCTTTGTTGCGCACAATGTTGCAGGTGCGCTTAGGCAACGTGTTGCCGGAATTTGTTGTGTCCAGTTACCCGGCCACGAATCGTGCTGTAACAGGTTTTTTGCGTGAAGTTGTGGCAGCCTTTCGCACTTTGAGCGCTCACTTTTCTACACAGTATCTATCTGCTGTACCCAGGAAAAAACTGTACAAAGATTTGCTAGATATATTTATACCTGCTCCCTTATACCGTTCCTTTTGCTGCGGAGGCTCAGGCAAAGATGTGTTAAAGCGAGTTAAGAAGAGGCCGGTAAGACCGACTGTCAAATCCTTTTTCTTTAAACTTCATACTGGTAACCCTCCGGTGAAAACATGGCTAAACGATAAAGGCATTTTTGTGCCCTGGACCACCGACTGCATACTCTTCAAAGAACCCGAGACCATCGAACATGTGTTTATCGACTGCTGGGACCCGGTTTTCCACTGGGACATCTTGCAAAGAACATTAAAGAATGAACTACCTGTAACTGCTTATGGCATTCGGTTTCTACCTATAGAAAGGGAGGAAGTTCCTTACGACATGTTTATGGTACTGGGCCTCCACAGCATCTGGAAAACGAGAATGGCGGCCAGGCACGCCGACGCAAATGTGCGACCAGTGAGGGGAAATTTTATACAAAGTGCAGTTTTCCTGAGAGATGTTCTCCGCAGTCAACCCCAGCCGCCGGACTGGGTGGCAGTTATGGACGAACTGATTGATATGAAAATGTTTTAACCCATTGTCTCGGCCAAATTGTGGCTAGAGATTTTTATTCCTGCGTATGTATTGTTCACTGGCAATAGAGAAAAAAAAACTCGTCATTCCTGTGCTTCTAAGTACTTGCTTCCCACGAGGAATTCCCGAGTTCGAACCCAACTCCTTCAACTTTTTTCTGCTATCTTTTGCGTTTGTGTGATGCCGAAGGCCACCACAGACATTGCTGAAATATCTCACTGCGGCCAGTGGTGCTAGTACATTAAAAATTTGATTTAAACCCCTGGCTTTGCAGGCAGTGCGACAGCAATGCGTCTTTTCTATGCTTCTGCCAATTGCTTGTATCTGTCACTGCAGTTTGACTACTGTGCCTAATGCTCTGCGCCTGCTCGTGCAGTTCTGTACCGTCGGCGGAGTCGCCCATCAATAACTGCTAGCTTAAACATTGAAACATCAGTGACCATCCTTCCTTGAACCTCTCGCCAACTGCTTTGGTCTTCCCAGCCCGTTCAGAACCAGCGAGATCTACAAAATTCATTTTTGCCACCACCGTGGCGCCTCCGCTCTCGTTTTGTTGCTCCACTGTCAGAGTGAGGATGGCATGCGACCGCGAGGAGCAGATATTCATCTTGGTGGCCGCAGTGATCCGGGACGCAGAGCCGATGTCAACCAGCCTGACTGTCTCATCTGCGGTCGCCACTTTGTGTTGCGTTGTGATGCCTTCTTGAGAGCAGTCGTGCTGTGGGTGGCCAGAGATCGGAAGCACAGCTGCTTGGCCTTGTTGTGGCTGGCATCCTCCCAGTCTGGCATCTTGCGCACGAAGTTCCACGCCTGCTGTGCGTACTGCAGCAAGGAGCACCACTGCTCAGCCTGGCACAGCTGCTGGGCCCGTTCCAGGCACTTGCGCTTGAATGTCTCGATGGGGATTTGCACTCGACGGAAGCAGAAGGCATCACGGCTGTCGCCCCAGTGTTTCTGTGGAAAAGCCCGATAGATTTGGTGCAGCAACTTTTCCAGCTTCTGCATTGAGTGGGCCAAGTCAGGCTTGGGCAGCAGCTCGTGAATGATCCGCTTAGCATCTGGGCTGCGACCCATGGTATCTTTCAGAAGGGTCACCAGCTGAGCCTTGGTCAAGACAGTCAAGGCCACCTCAGTTTCTGCCTCAGCATCACGTGACTGAAGCCTCAGGCGCTTCACGGGTGACACAAGCTTTTTGCTGGGTGATGCACCAATTGCATCTGATATTTCAGCAGGGAGGAGGAGGCGTTTCCTGGGAGAACTTCGAACTGGACTTAAAGAGAGCTGTGCTTTGCTTGGAGTCTGTGGATGCTCTGTGCTGGAACTGCTTTTTGGAGGAAGCTGCCGCTTCGTTGGTGTCTGTGGTGGGGTTAGGGCAAATTGGTTTCCTGGTGATATGATCCGTCTTCCGCGCCGGCGAACGACTTCTTCGTCAGGTGGCGTCGACGGAGAAGGAGAGCCGAAATATGGCATGTTGCTAATGGAAGGTGGCGAGCCATAAGCGCTTCTGGTGATTTCTCTCAGTGCCGATCTTGTAGTCACGGTGGGCGCGTGATAGGTTGGTGACGTGCGCACACAAAAGAAGAGTTAAAAATAAGAAAGCTTGTTGCATGGGCACTTCTTCGTGAGCAGGGGGAAAACTGCAAATGGGAACGAACGTAGCAAGAGACAGAACAACACTCCCCCCCCCCCCTCAAAAAAAAAAAAAATAAGGAGCCCCAAGCAAATCGGAAGCACATGAAGAGTTCAAAAGTGTACAGATTAGGCCACAAAACAAGCACAGCCAAGGTATGTTTTGCATACTGCACAGAAATTCAGTCACATTGCTTAGAGAGTGTAGCAGAATGAGCAAACCACATCTTTTTACTGATGTAGGGGCCCTGAAATAGGAACTGCTAACTCAGCCAGGTACTACATTTTCCGTGCAGATTAAATTCAAGTTGCATGCTATTTATCATGCAGTTTGTGCATGGATGTGGAATATAGGAGTGGAATCTCACCTTTACTGTACCAGTCTTGTCCTCCCGAATTGCAAGTGGCTCTCGCCTTTTGCTGTTTGAGAGCAAGTCGGAAGTTTGTTCTCGGTATATCTGCGAGAAATTTGCAACAGCAATAAATCTACAAGAAGCCAGTATGCACGCTACAGACACGATGCAATAGCCTCCATTTACACTTATTTCTGGACAACACGACAGCACGAAGAAAGGCTGCACTTGAATGTTCAAATGCTAGGTTACGGGGATTTTACAGCTAATCAATGAATGCAGAAATCCTCAAGGTGCATACAGCATGCCGTGGCACTTCGTAAGCGATAAGCATGCATGCAAATCAGAGTGAAGAACTAGGGATGCCCAAACCAAAATTTGCAACGGCTAAGCTTGATTCATTGATTGATTGATTGATTGATTGATTGATTGATTGATTGATTGATTGATTGATTGATTGATTGATTGATTGATTGATTGATTGATGGCCATGCTAAGTTTGGTCATGAAATCCATCACGAACGAACTTGGCCTCGTGCATGGCTCAGTGTTGTTGATGCTAATGCTTTCGCTCCCAGTCAGGGGTAGGAAACTCCAGTTAGTATCGTTTTCAGCTACTTTAGTGCACCTGGTGTCCGGAGGACTCGCATTTAAAGCAAATCCTGCACAAGCAGCACTCATGTCTCATTTTTAAAATGTGCGATAATTTCCCGAAATTCGCTTAAGACGCACAATTGTTTGTATTTTGGAAAGCGAGAGCAGGTACAAACTGTGGCGGTAGCCGAACTGTCTAAGGCATCGTAAGACAAAGCTGTTATGTTTGCGCCAGCAGTGGTTTAGATACCGCTGAGGGACCAAGTTTTTCCAAACAAGTTCTTTTTTTCAGCCTGGCTCTGAGGAGGGACAGACCATAATCCCCCATTAGGCAGAACAACTTTAACAATTTCTTGCCATAAAATAGTTTAGTTGTGTTCAGTGTGCACTGGCTGAGGTCACAAAATACTAACGTTCTTGTATTGCAGAAAACACACTCACCTCCAAGAACGAGACGCGCACAAGAAAAGACTTCCCTGTGGTTGTTGCTATGTTCTTGAAGATGTCCCCAATTGCCCTGGGGATGATTCCTGCATCGTCAGCATTTGATGAGCAGCGAATTCCCATCGTGTGCGTTTTGCCGGAACCCGTCTGTCCGTAGGAAATTATGGTGACGTTAAATCCTAGAACATAGAGCAGGCAGTCACGGTTTACAACATTTACATGGTCATGAACTCGTTACATATTATGCAGCTAGATGAAGGAAGGACAAAGGGAAAAAGGCTTTGTCAGAAAGGGCGAAAAGCAAAAAATGCCAACAGTCACAGAAACCAATGGGAACACAGGATATACGTCGTCCACTGCAAAGTTGGGAGCAACGCTGGTGAATACTCAAGATTACGCTGCACACAACATGAATGCATTCTACAGCAAGAGCTGAGACCGCCACCACTTTAGCTCAGTTGGTAAAGCATTGCATGTAACATTGGAAGGTCATGTGTTTGGGGCCACGGATGTCATGCCGTAATTTGCACTAGTGCCTGTGATTACATCTTATTTAAATCATTACACAATTAGTTTTCTCTAACAGACACCTCCAAAAAGAGTGCCTATGCTTTGTTAGGTTTCCAGAAAGCTTAGCTTTTCTCATACGCATAGCTGGATCAAGCCACTTCAGCCTACACACACTAGACAGAAGGAGAGTCTACATCAGCTGTAAAATTTTGGTTGATGGACAATCAGTGCGATGCTTGCTGTTGCTATTTGTGATCAAAGAAATCAACGTACCAATGTTCTTTTGTTGCACAGGGCACTGTGTTGGTTGCAAAAAGTAAGATTAGTGGGAAATGTAACTGCAATACCACAAAAACAGCACCTCGTAAGAACCGCAGGAAGGCTCAGGTAGAACTGCACTTTTTGAAGGAGAACTGCCAATAAAAACAACTCATCATGTTGTCGAGTATGCAGACTATAAAACATTAGAGGTGAAAAAGTCAATTTTTTATAAATCTTGCCAGTGAGCATAAAATAAACCAGTAGACGAATAACAAAAATATTGCCTCCATTGGATCTCTTCCAGGAAAACGACCGGCGCCAGTCACTAACACAGTTGCACCTACTTATAACGAATCCGACCGTCACGGGGATGGCGTTTGTTGTATCGTAGTAGGTGGACTCAAGCTACTGCAGCCAAAACACAAAGTCATACAAGAGTGGCATTTATTTCTTTAAAAATGTCTGCTGGACCTTGTTTCTTTCTTCGAAGCACGCCCCATCAAGCTCCTTGCTAAGCTCTCCAGTGCGGTCACGTGCTTCTGGCTAAGACCCTTGTTGCGGAAGATTTGCTTTAGGGATGCCACACAGTCGAACCTGCCTATATCAATCACGCAAAAGAACGCTACGAGTTTGATATAGCGTGTAATTCGATATAAAATTAATTGATATAGAAAAAATGAATTTCTTCCATAGCCACTGACTGCGCACAGCTAGATTAGCGAGCGAAACAGTCGTGGATTTGGCCACCGAGTGAGCCCATTTTGCAATGTTATCGATGGACTACGAAGAGCTGAGACCACGGCCTTCTATTGTCGCGCAGCAGCAACGAACCACGCTGACTGGATAGTGCACGTAGAAGCACATAGGCACCCACTGTTTACAAGTCCTCGCCACAATGCGCATCAGTGCATGGTGCCCTGGTTATCCGCGACGTCAGCAATGACATCTTCGTTCGCAAGTTCTCCCGCTGCCTCAACTTCGGCTACGATCACAGTCGCCCATAGAGTGAGGCACCGTAGGTTGGGCTGCTAGCCTCTTTATCGAGATTGAAATGTCGGCGAGTTTTCAAGTGGAACAAAAAAAGTAAGCTTTCTAAATAAATCGTCATCCTTTCTTTTCTAATATAGATCTCATTCCGTCCACTTCTCTGCTCTTGTGGACTGTAGGAAGCGTGACCGCAGTATACCTGCTTCCTGAAGAACGCGCTTCGGTGTTTCTCAGCTAATCTCTGTTTATTATAAGTTCAGTCGCGGCGTTCTCGCTCTGCTTTCTGCTCTATCGACACGCCATTGCGAAACGGTGGGGGAAAGCGCCTCCATTTTTTTTTCGAATTAGTAATCTTTCCCGCATGATTAGGCGCCAGAGACCCACTTTTTTTCTCTAAACGAGTGTGATCGACCCCGTGCAGTCCGCCTTTTTCGCCCCTTTGCAATGGTCCATCCGCTGCAGCCACCATGGCCAAAGCGAGCGCACCGCTCTCACTGCTGCTTCGCCAGAGAGGGGCTGCTTTTTCATCGCCTCGAGGCACCCGGTATACAAAAGAAGCGGATGCCCGGAAGCACTGAGGGAGCTTGCGTCATTTGCCGCGAAAGGTGTCCGCACTTAGTCGAGTGGCGTCACACCTCCGTCACGTCTGGACGGATCGGCTCTGACGGGGGCGTCCATGGCTTCACTCTCACTCTCCACACAGTCAAGGACGTCGAACAGTGGTGGTAGCGATTGTGGTCCTCCGGGTGGCCGCACACTGCCCTGTAGCATCCGCGAGTACGCGTACTGTGGACCGGCGCTGCCGACGGCTTTGATTTGTGGCGCCGGTACGCGACCCAGCTGCCGAGGATGAGCACGAAGAGCGCCGTGCTCGCAGTCGCCAGCACCGTACGCGCCAAGACAACTCCGGACGCTCGTGGCTGGCGGCCGATGCGGAACACGTGCGCCTCGGTCGCCGCCGTCTCGTTGCTCGGGAAAACAGCCCGGCGGCGGCGCCGCGCTCTGCTCCTGACGTGCGGCACGACCGTGTACAGCACCTGCAGATACCACTGGCCGTCGTACGCCATCTGCGGAAGCACGGAGCACAGCAGTCATGTTCTGCATTCTTTTCCTATTTGTGATTCCAAATTCCAAATGGGTCGTACGACAGCCATGCGGAGTAGCCCGCAATATACAACCTCTGCCCGCCCACCCTCAAAAAATTGTGATTTTCTGTAGGTGTAAAAGGGGTCTTAAACTCGCGGTAATTAGGCTCGCGCTTGTCCTCGTGGCTTTATGTCTGAAAGGTACAGTGCACAAACGGTCCCGGCGCAGAGGTGGCTGGTGGTCGTTTCGAGGAAAAGAAACACGCATTAACTGTCTCATTGCCAATAGAACACATGCAATGGTTCCTATGCTTATAGCGCATTTTAGAGTGCGAAAGCACTACTTCACGGGGTCCAACCGGCTCACCGAGTTTGTGTGGCGCTTGGCCTTGAGGGTGACTTTGGCCAAACTATAAATAAATAAATATTGCCGCGACTGCGATTCGAACCCGCACCGGCGCGAAGAGGTCAGCTTCGGTGGCCACTGCACGAGAGTACTATGTTATCACCGCAGCTGATCACTGCCTCGAGTTAACCGCAATACGCACTCGCCTCTGCATTGCACATCGTCGTCTTCATCAACTAATACTATTATGGAACTAATATAACAAGGCTAAACACATGCATCGTAGCGGAAAGCGCGCGCGGCCATTTTTATATGGACTACAAGGACCGCAGTTCTTCATGCGATGTTTTGGTCTATCCCTAGCTCGATGCAGGCGCTTGTTTGGACTAGGCCACGGTGCATATCGTCTGTGTCGCCTGCAATAACGCATTTTCTGATAGTTATCGTTTATTTGTATGTTTTGCGTACGTGAGTGACCGCATCTGGCAAGCACAAACCGTCGCTTCATATCTGATTCATTAATTTCGTGCGCACCGCTGATATTGCGATGGCGCTCTAGGCCTTTCACGAGAGCGGCCGCAGGTTCCAGCTCCGGGTACGCGCTGAGACGCGCGCATATATGCATGTGTCGAACGCGCTTGGCGAGGAGTGGTTGAGCGCGATACGAGAGCCTGGTCTTTATTACTTTCTGCATTGTGGGAAGACGGATATGCTTTGATATATGCTCGATTGATTGAAACCTGTCCTTTATTACAAGCCCTCACGAACACACTGCTCGAGACATCTGTGATGGCACATATGGGGCCACACAGCTGTCGCATACGGCACTTGAGGCGAATGCCGAGCCGGTCGTCGCCAACTGCCGTACAGCTTGATGCTCGGGGCTTCGGCCACAAATGCTTAAAATATCTGAGGAGTACCTTACATACGCATCAGCTCGCGTTTGACTAAGTGAAGATAAATTTCCAGCGCGGAGCAACACGTAAGCACACGCGGTACGTGCCAGTCCTCTGCGCTAAAGCTGTAGAATGACAGATACGATACGCAGATAGTACTGTACATCCACTTGTTCTAGATGAACGTTCAATGAGCTAATCACTTTTGTCGAGATTACGCACGCATTCCTTGCCGACGGGCGACAGACTACAGTTGAGTGGGAACATATCCCGATGCACACGCTCGCGTTGTCGTCGCCAAAGTTATAAGGGTGCGAGCACGATCAGCTGTTTGTTCTGCAGTCTGCGGCAGCCCTCAGTAAGTTCAGGTCGTTAATTGTTCTCGGTATTTCTGCCGTACGCGTGTGCAGCAACGAGACGCAGCAGAACGCGAAGTTATACGGAAAGCACCTGCCCTCCGTGATCCGTCGCCGTGATTGCCGTCTGGCTGGATCCGTTGGCCATCAGACTGCGTCAACGTGATATGCTTTCCTGTCAGGGGTGAACTTGCTGACAGCCAGCGGGCTGTTCGAGCAGGGTAAATCGAAGAGGCCCTGTGTTACGACGCTAAGGTTCGTATACGTGCCGAATCCATATATGGATAACTCCAGAGCAGGTTCCTTACCACGCCCTCTCAGAGCTTTGCGCGTAGGGCAAAAATACAAATGCAAACCTTCGCGACTGTAAAAGCGCAGAAACTGCTTCCCTCTTGGAGGACACCTGAACTGCGCTGTTAAGGAAGACGGTGATTGACGAATCTAGTCAAAGCAAGAAAGATAGAGATGAAAAGACGCCGTAGTGAAAAGCTCCAGATTAATTCAGATATTTTTAACGTGCTTGTTTTGTTTGTATTTTATACAGTTTTAATGTCCCAAAGCGACCCTTGCTATGAGAGGTTTCGTAGTGAAGGGCTCCGTAAACGTCGATCACTTGAGGTTTTTTAGCGTTCACTGCCCTCGCACAGTACACGGGCCTCTAGAATTTCGCCTCCATCGAAATTCGACCGCCGCGGCCGGGATCGAGCCCGCGTCTTTCGGGCCAGCAGCCGAGCTCCATAACCACTCAGCCAACGCGGCACCTTTTAATGTGCCCTGACATCACAAAGTACACAGGACGGGGATTTTTGTATTTCGCTTCCGTGGAAATGCGGCCACCACGACGAGGATTCGATCCCCAGATTTCGTGCTGAGCAGCCGAATGCCATGGTCAGTGAAACATGGTGGCGAAGTGAGACCAAGCGATAAATGGGTGCCCCATTTATTGCCAGTGAACGCAACCAAAAATGGCTGCGGTTTAGCTCCGGTTAAACCTGGTTGAATTGCGAAAGCTGATTGCGAATTAAGAATTCGCGTGTAGCTGGTGCAAACTGAGCCACTGGTTCGGTGTAGTCATTTATTTGCACAGGTTCTTCAGTAGAAACAAACACATTTTTCCTCCTCCGCTTTTCAAGACGTTCGGCCCATTGTTTTGTTTCCTCGGAACGTCGTCGTCTTATAGTTTCATTCCGTCCAGCACTAGACTCACCTTCTAAAATGGCTCGCTTAGCTGCTTCGGCTTCTCGTCGTTTTTGCAATCGTTCTTCTCGTTGTTCCTCTGTTTCCTGGGCACGTTGCATTCTTTCTCTCATTCTTCCTATCTTTCTTAGCTTTCGCCTTAGAATTTAACAGTTTCGAAGCTGTGGAGCAACTAGATTCAGATATAGACTCTTCGTCGGTAACTTCCATTGCGAGACTGATCAACCAACGCGTAGCGCCCCGCTGCATATCCCAGAGAAGCCGCCACGCAGCGAGCGCAATGCGAGGAGGTCGTCATATCAACGGAGAGACCACCTGCTACGCGCGGCGCCGGCTCGGGGGCGACCGCACACGCAACGAGCGGCTCCCTTCTAGCTGCGGCAGGGAGCAAGCTGACGTCACGCGTCGTCATAGCAACGGAGAGAGTTGACGTCGCACCAGCTGCCAAGCGCAGCGCCGGCCCTGGGGGAGCACGGCATACACGACGGGTGGTTAGAGTGGGCGTAATATTGCTTTCGCAATAAAAGGCAGTAACAACACCGAATTGAGACCGAAACGAGCCGTCCTGCTTGGAAGCGCGCTGGCATGTTTGTCGCTATAGGAATGCAGCCTTCTCCGCACCGCGCCAGAAATCTGTCCCGTACCGTCCGAGCTTTTATGCTGGGTATTTATGCGGAATCTGCGGCGGCGGCGGATTCCGTCTGGATATACCTTAAGGTGAGGGCCCCCGCACAGAATGCAGTTGGGCGCGCAAGGAGGCTTTTGTTCCGAGTGTTGTGCTCCACAGTGGGGGAAAAAATTGGTCTTGAGTCTTGGACATATGTCGTGGCGGTGACCCGGCCGTCTACAGTAAGTGCAGGCACCCGGACTGCCGCGATATGGTGTGCAGTGGTGGATGGCTCCCATGTATTTGATGGAGTGAGGGACCGCAGTTGCGTCGAAAGTGATTACGATGGAGGGCGTCTTTCCCATGCGGCGTGCTGTCAGTATGCTGTACTCCGGACTTCGATGGAGGCGAAACGCTAAGGCGCCCGTGCGCTGTGCTATGTCAGTGCATGTTAGAGAGATAATTCTTTTTTGGGAAAGGAAATGGCGCAGTATCTGTCTTATATATCGTTGGACACCTGTACCGCGCCGAAAGGGAAGGGATAAAGGAGGGAGTAAAATAAGAGAGGAAGTGTGAGGTGCCGTAGTGGAGGGCTCCGGAATTATTTCGACTACCTGGGGATCTTTAACGTGCACTGACATCGCACAGCACATGACAGCCTTAGCGTTTTGCCTCCATAAAAACGCAGCCGCAGCGGCTGGGTTCGAACCCGGAAATCTCCTGGTGGTCTAAATTATTCCGGAGCCCTCCAATACGAAACCTCTTTCTTCATTTCTTCTTTGACTCCCCCATTATTCCTTCCCTTACGGCACGGTTAAGGTGTCCGGCGATACAGTGAGACAGGCACTGCGCCATTTCCTTTCCCCCGAAACCAAATTTTCATTAAACGCCGGTGCACTTTGATGCGTTCACCGGCACGGTAGGTGTGATCCATGCGGCGCCTGCCATGGAAACCGACACCGCGGACCACGGCCGTAGGGTTAAATTGGTTTTCGAGGAAGGAAATGGCGCAGTACCTGTCTCACATATTGGCAGACACCTGAACCGCGCCATAAGGGAAGGGATAAAGGAGGGACTCCAGAAGAAAGAGTGACAACGGCGGCGACGAAGCGCGCGATGCACCCTCTCCTCCTCCCCGGTTGCCATGGTAAAGGCGCATGCGCACAACTGGTCTCTCCCATTTACCATGGTAACAGCGCATACGGACAACTGGCCTCACGCGTGTACCGCGAAATTTTCGACTGGTAGCCTAGTGTAGCCCCCGCTACAAAAATATGCACCCAGAACTAGACATGAAAGAAGACAAAAGAGATCCGAAGCGCTGGAACGCATATACGACCCTTGACTGCGATTGAATGGTGCAGGTGCGGCCCTTTGTCCAATTCCTCAATGGCCTGGGTCGTCTTGCTAGCCAGTCGATCGATTTGTCATGGTGGCGAACACAGTGCAGCGTGTCAAAACAGCGCGCCAGCTCAACGTCACTCAGCGAAATGCGGCAGCCGAAATATTAGCAAGAGCGGTGGTCGCCAGAGCTCGCGCGCGCATCTTCGCGGGCCGCCGTTAATTCCTGCGAGAGGAGAGGCACTTGACTTTCCTTGGTTGTCCAGTTCGCCGGCCGAGAGCACGCCTCTCAATTTGGTGACGCACGAACACGTGATGCACAGGCCGCGAGCGAACGGTCCTTCGTGTGAATCGGCGATTACGGCGTGGTTCGGGTGCCGGCCGATTTGTGGGACTGATACTGCGCCATTTCCTTTCCTGAAAAACCAATTTTCACTTGTTTTCACCCGAACCATGCCATAACCAAGGAAAATGAATCCAAATTGGTTTTAAGGAAAGGAAATGACGCCTTTCTCACATATTTCGTTGGACACCCAAACCGCTCCGTAAGTGAAAGAAAAGCACCCTTCTATGACAACACCGTATTCACTAGGCGCGCCTCTGTTCATTCCAAACAATCGAGCTGGGGGCCTATTCTCGACAATTCGCCATTTTGTTCAAATTGTGACGTAGGCATGACGTAAACATCAAGGCGGTGCTAGGACACGTAAGCACTGAAAGAGGTTACGAAATGTGAAGAATAAAACAAAAAAGGATAAACACAAACGATGTCGTCTGCTACTGTTGGCGCCAAGTGCGAAAAAGAACGACGTTCCGGGAGTGTCATTATATTCATTCTGCTGCGAGGCCGTCTTAAACAGCACTCACTGTGCACCAGCTGTAAACAGGATCAAGCGGTGCGTACACACAGACCACAGCGGCCTCGGTGAGAACACGCACATGCAGCGAATGGCGCGCACTTTCACTGGCAGAGTAATGCTTGCCCTTGGCAACTGGGCCTTGCAAAGTGCCATGGTCGAAAAACGAAAAAAGCACATTAAGCAACGCCTCGGCCGCTGGAAACGAATTTTGCTCCATGGCCCCAGCATCGCACCGTTGTATATGAGTGGTTCTGGTGACAAAAAATGCCGATGATTTCGACAGCTTCGTGATGCGCTAAATAATGACGCTCATCCAATAACTAGAGGCATTTCGCAATCAGCAATGAAACAAATGCAACTCAATTTTTATTTTCGTACACTTGCTACTACACTGAAAAAGGGGGGGGGGGGTTGCGACTGAACTCTCGTGAGCAGTGTTTGTTTTGGCAGTCGTCTGCTGTCGTCTGCTACGGAGCACCAGTGACGAACATGGAGCCTCCGTGCGCGAGCGTGGCCAACAGTAAGCAGCGCGGTGTTTATACACCGCGTTGTAGCGCAGATCACCTTGAAGCCATGTTCTGTTTTATGGAGCAGCATGCCGGTCTGGGCCGCGGGGCCAGCGAGGCGATGCCGGCAGAAACACGCCAGCGCCTGCGGGTGCAGCTCGCGGCCGAGCTGAACGGGCTGGGGCCGGCAACTCGCTAGCCGGAAGGCTGGAAGCGCTTCTGGCAGCAGCGGGTGAGGCGAGCGCGAACTGCAGGCTCGCTAGTCGCTGCCGAGCACAGGTGATCTAATCTGCTTTCGGTGCGCGGCATGGCACGGTTACACTTTCACTATCACGTGTGTGCTCTTCGGTGCTGGCGAATTTTGCCCGCTCGTCCAGTTAGGAGCGCCTGTGCAAAGGCCAGTGTACTGCTGTGCACTTGTGCTTACCCAGTGCAACATACGCAGACGCACCGAACGTCGTCACACGCTCTGGCGGCTTCTGAACAACCAGTGCTGCTATACATGACTTTCAGCACAAGACCCGTTAAGAGACACAGTTCAAAACTGGACATATTGGAATACCTTACTCTGTGTAATCCAGCAGGGCAACCTATACATTTGGCATATTAGGCTGCAAGCTTTTTGTCCTAGATTTTGTCAAGAAATAGTCGGGCCTCTCGGAATGCTTATAACTCTCCCGCCTCACTTCCTCTTTAGGTATGAGAGCCATATCTTTTATTCATGCAGAACTACAGGCGGGGGGCTGCCGAACCCAGAGGCAGTGCTGAGCCCAAGTGATGCCCGCATTTTGGCAATCGTTGGCGAAGACTGCTCCGTGGGATGCAGGTCCCCGGCCGTATTCGGCATGGCACCAGCAGCCGCAGTTTCACCGGTGAGTAACTATGAAAGAATTTTCCCAGCTTGCAAAAAGATATGTCAGCACCTTTCCACAGCAAGCGGTGGCTGCTATCAGGCAGGAGCTGAAATCCCAAGGCAACTCTGTAAGCGCATTACAGAATGACGCAAGCATGCATGCTGGCCGTGCGTAAAATGACAGCGTTTGTTCCCATATCACCATGGTAAATTCGTAACATCCTTTTGAAAATATGCCACAGCAAAAGATGTCTCAAAAAGAATGAAGCTGGAATCGTAAATATATAAAATCATTTTTATTCAAAATTAAATATAGCATGGCACAGCGTTGAAAGCATAACCAGAAACCAATTCTTGTGTTGCCGCTGAAGTATGAATGAACTGTGAGTATTCATCTTATGCACTCGCAGGCACCGAGCCCAGCGCCACAGGCGCCAGAAGCCATGGATGAGCATGACTATTGCTCAGTACAAGGTTTGTCATCTACTTCAGTAGACAACAGCTTTATAAGCATGGTGCAGGTTACAGCTGCAAGCATGGTGAGACATAGCTTTTAAGCATTGTTACAGGAAATGTGATGATAACTGTCACACTGTCAGTTGGCTAATATATATGCTGATTTACCTTGAACAACCTTGTATTTTTTAGTAAAACATTTCTATTTTTGCAGTCATAGCATTAGTTTTATGCATTTATGGCCAAATTGTGTTGTATGCATGGCGCCACATTTCAATGTATGGTAAATGAAATGAAAAAAGGTGTACGACCCAAAAATGCTCCTGCAGTAAAGTGAGGCATAAGACAATGCAACAGAAATGTGACGCATGCTCCAAGGCAGAGGTGTCTTGTGGTTTCACTGCAGGAAAACACACTGAAATTACACATATGCAGAGAACGAAGACCAGACAGGTGCACGAGCTGCACCGCCACCAACACAAGCTGCACCGCACCAGCAAGGTGGCTCAATCAGGCGGCCGCATGCACTTCCACCTCGCCAGCAAGACCACCCAGGCAGTGTGCAGCAAAGGCACAACGCGATCGCCACCCTAATAGAACAACAAGGGCGCCTGGCCACAATACAGGATCAGCAGCTCCGGCAGATGACGACAGACCTGGCACACATCAGGGCCCACTTGGCAGGGGTAAAGCATTAACGACTATGTTTGTTCAGTGTTTCCCTCAGGACGGTGATAAACAACGCTTGTTGTCTTTGCAAAAAAAAGATTGAAAGCCTGCAGGTGCGCCAGGTCAACGCCGTCAAGCAGCTGGTGCAGGCCCTGCGTGACATTAACAGCACACTGCAGGGCCGCAACCAGGCGCCCTGTGAGAATGGTGGCGATCCATAAGGTGAGTTCAGAGGAACAGAACAGAGCACGACCTTGGCAGTCAGAGCAGTGTAGTGAGAAAAGCCATGATAGGCCGTGCAGGCTACTGTACGGAGAGGTATTTTTGGCTCCTCAGTTCTAGGATGCAGGTTAAATACCTGCCACAGCGGTCGCGTTTCGATGGAGGCAAAACGCCCAAGAAACCCATGAGCTATGCAATGTCAGTGCATGATCAGGAGCCCTAGACAGTCAAAATTAATACAGGGACCTCTGCTACTGTGCCTTTTTCTCTCTTCCTGCTTTCATTTCCTCCTCCATCCCTTCGCCCACAGCACTGTTGAGGTGACCTCCCAGAAGTGGAATAGTTACTGTGTCTTTACTTTCTATAAAAACCAAATTTCATAGCTTAAGGTGTTAAAACATAATAGATGGCATATGTGACAGGAGACAGTCCTCGAAGGATAACAATGAATGGTCTGAAGCGGAAAAAGAAAAGGTGCGAGCAGTGGCACATTAAGATGCTATATCATGCATGCTGATAAAGCCAGTCAGGTGGCAACTCTATCTACAGTACAATGTGTACCAGAGGTGTTGGCAATGTGTAAATGTGCCCTTAGGTTATAACCACGAACTTAATGGTGACACTACTGTGCCATACACAGGTGGCACATGTCACCAACAGAAGCAAAAAAATTTCACGTTAACATACAAGTAAAATGTAGGCAACACCTCAATACAGCAGGTGAGGTTTGTGTAAGCCCCGCCGCGGTGGCTCAGTGGTTAGGGCGCTCGACTACTGATCCGGAGTTCCCGGGTTCGAACCCGACCGCGGTGGCTGCGTTTTTATGGAGGAAAAACGCTAAGGCGCCCGTGTGCTGTGCGATGTCAGTGCACGTTAAAGATCCCCAGGTGGTCGAAATTATTCCGGAGCCCTCCACTACGGCACCTCTTCTTCCTTTCTTCTTTCACTCCCTCCTTTAGCCCTTCCCTTACGGCGCTGTTCAGGTGTCCAACGATATATGAGACAGATACTGCGCCATTTCCTTTCCCCAAAAACCAATTATTATTATTATTAATATTTTTTTTTGTAATATTATTATTATTATTATTGTGTAAGTGCAGCCAAGACACTCCAATCACTCAAAAATTGCAATGAGAGTGTTTGGAAGCAACGCAAAGGTGGCAAATGCAACATGGAATATGAGGGCCACTAAGACTGCTTTTCACGACATTGTGTTCATCGTGTGTTCATCAAAAACACGTATGCCCTTAATATCATTTCCTTCAATAAACAAGTAATTGTGTATACATGTCTTTCTGAGGTCATACTGAACCTGTAATGTCATTCGACTGTGCAGCACAGGCTGGCAACTCTTTAGAACTCGTTACATTTCTGATATAACGTGTCTTGCCCGTGACAGTGAAGCGGAAACGGAGTGAGATGTAAGGTTGCTCATTAAGGATGTGTAAAAAACTACGATTCTCATGCGAAGCGCATCAGTCAGAGTTCAATGTTATACTAAGTTCGTGACTAGATAAAAGCACAGCGAACATTTCCTCTCCTGTCTTGCGCAAACACTTCTCTACTGGATGAAATTGCACTCTCAGGGAGATACCGTTGGCACCTTGCATCTTGCGTATTGTGCGCACCTTGTGACCTGCAGCGATGCTGATGCCCAGAGAGGTAATATAATGCTCAAGTGGTTGCCAATGAATGGTAGCGAAAACACAACACACACGACACAGGCTCCATACTGGAGGCACTGAGGACAGGGAAAAAGTTAAGTTCTTTTGCAGGTGGATGGTGAACGCACAGACTGTTCTCTTGGCATGCTGCATACATACTGACAGTACACGGCACAGCACACAAACAAGTCCTGAAGATAGCATTAACATACAGCCCACATTTCACAGAGTGTAGGATAGGCGTGATACAAGGTCACACACACGGCCACAGTTTGGTCCAATGGTGGGCGACGCCCACCTCTTTTAACACTACAATGCTGGCAGGTGCAAGGGCGACGACGGCCGCTGCCACAATGTCGGCTATGACAGGACTTCGCCAAATGCTGCACATGCCACTGTAAAGAGCACTGTGTACAGTAGCAGCTTTTCACAACACTGCACCACCACACATAATTTCACACATGAAGCACTCAGCTTGAAGCAGCACACTGTAGACTGCGTCTGTACAGCACCACTGAAGCTGAATTCCTTGCGGGGGCACATCCTCTTCATGAAGACAATGCAATGAGAAGTGAACAGAGGCTTCGTGCCTCAGGGAAGAAATACTGCGAAGACCGCGTTCAGTGCTCACAGACGCAACGCAGTATGATGAAACACATGCTGCGGAACGCATATATTAAATAAATAGCCGGAACTGAGTTTTCACTTTAAACAAAAGCTTAAATATAAACAGTGCAATATACTTGTTGCCGTATGAATCAAAGCATGCAATAATGCCAATCCTTGCTTGCAGGGTGGCTGGTGCTGGCGAGGTGGCTGGTGCAGGCGAGGCGGCTGGTGCTGCCGAGGCAGCTGCTGGCTGGACACAAACGTGTCTACAGGCGAGGCTGGCACAAAAATGTCTGCAGCAGCTGGTCACGCTTATATCTACCTGCCTGGTATAGAGCAGGAAAGGCACCGTTGTCATCACAGAGGTCTGTGTCATCATCAGGGTCACCGTTGTCAGGGGGGTCACGTTGAGGCAGCCGTGAATATATGCACACATTGTGCAACACTGCACAAGCTGCAACAATCTTCGCTGCTGTCTCCGGTTTCTAGTGCAGTGCGCGGTACCGTTGTAGACACCTGAACCGGCTCTTCAGGACACCAATCGTGCGCTCGACAACAGACCTCAGCGATGAATGTGCACTGTTGAACCTGGCAGCAGGACTGCCAGGAGCGTGACATCCTGGAATAGGTGTGATCAACCATGGCTGCAGCGGGTAGGCGTCATCACCTGCAGGCCAATGAAGACTGACATTTTTCAAAATGCGCAACATCTGCAATTTTGGTGCATGAATTTTTCAGTCCATTATTTATTTCATCATTTATTACTTTTCTCCCCTCATTACAAAGGCCTCTATTTATGATGAATAATTATTGCTATTATTGTTATCAGCCATGATACAGGCAATATGGCAGCCTGTAAGTTTGCTGTATACAAATGATGACATGTACCTGTAGACATATCGGCTTTGAAGGAGAGCCTCAGCTATATCTGACCTCACATTTTCTGAGCTACAGCATAAAGAAATATTCCTTATTTTTCCGCCCTCTCGGTTTACAAGTAAAAGCAAATCTACATGTTGTGGTATCTATGTTGTTACATAGTTGTAATACTACTGTATATTGCATTGCTCCCCCGTGAAGGAACATGAACAAATATCTTATTTTTTACTCACTCGATGTGCAGGAATAAGCAGGTCTGCATCCTGTGTTAATAATGCTATTATGTTATTATGTACGTATGTTGTTATAAATACCTTGAAGGAAAGCCTCAACTCTTCCTGACCTCTGATTTCCTTACCGATAGCAGTTTCACTAATGCAACACCTTCGTTGACACTACTGCTGACATGTGGAAACCCTGGATTTGCATTAATTCCCCATATTGCAGAAAATTGTGGTTGCACAGTGCATGATGCACCGGTGATGTCCGCCACACGAAGGAATCATGCACAGACCTTGGGAATGTAGCGTCAAGTGCCCTGATGCGAAGATGGGCATCACACACCTGTAAAGAAGCATGAACAAATATTTATTCTTTTACCCGCCCAATTTACAAGTGCGAACCAATCTTCGTATTGTAACATTTATGATGTGGCGTAGGTGTATATTTTGTGTTGCAATTTAACAACTTCAGCCGCCACCTGTGTTGTTAGCATTTTTTTTTACCTTATGTCATAGTTTTTGCTAGCAAAGACATGCGCCAAAACACTGACTTTCCTCCACTGCATTATCAACTGCACACTGGTACAGTATGTTGCACTACAGCAGACAGCATACTAAAACCATAAAACCAAAGTGATTGATTGTGGTACTTGACACAGATGAGAAAAAAGAGGCTCCAACACTCACTGGACTGAGCACTCAGAATCTAATCTCACAGTGAAGTGGGAACACCCGCATCACCCAAGACAGTGTCATAAAACAATGAAGATACACATAGCACATGACATGAACTATGCAAACAAGGTCATACTGTGTAATCCTTGTCCAAGAGCACCTTGTTTGTGCAACTCCCACTACTCCAGCAATGAACACTGTTCTGTCAGTAATGTGCAGTTGCAGGGCTTACAGGAACAAATACATGGGCATGCAATGAGCTATGTGTGCAAGTGCCAGTCTACTACCTCTTTTGTTTCTACCTTTGAGTGTCATGTTGCCAGAATATAAGAATTCATACGCAGCAAAATACAGAAAATCACAAAGGCTGCACTCCAGGCAGTTTGAGGCTCCGTGCATTGTATGTTTCTTTTTCCGAAGGCACGATTGTGCCATTTTTTTCTGCTTTCCTTTACAGGCACAAATGTTAACCCGTTTTCTCCAGCAGACCGTTCTCCCTTTAGTCTAATAAAACATGCAGGTAAGCACGCCGCAAAGGAGTGCCGACGACGGCATGTTTCTGGTTACAGGAGACCAAAGGTCATGCACCGAAGAGCGCCGCTACGAAGCTTATTGTTGTCGTTCTTACCACCATGACGTTCAAGGCATAGTATCCCTTGCGGCAGAAGTACGCCGGTCTGTTGACCTCGTCAGATGGTGCGGCTATGCAGACAAGTGTCCCATCGATGGCGCCAACACATCCCGGGAATCTACTGTCCAGCAGCTCGAAGCCTTCGCGTGCGGTCGCCAGTTCAGCCGGAGAGCATGGGAAAGAGATCCACTCGTGTCCCAGGCAGTTCACAATCGCGTCGGTGACTGCATGGATGCAGCGACTCACACTCGGCTGACTAACCGCTAGGTGTTCGTCGCTTGCGATCATGCCCTGAAAACTGCCTGTGGCGTAAAACCGGAGCGCACACAGCACCTGCTGCTCCACGGTGAGCACAGTTGCCGTGTTGACGCGCTGCCTCTCCAGATCTTCCCGCAACTCGTCACACAGCCACCTCACCAAGTCTTTTGTCAGGCGAAAATGCTGCCTGAACAAGTCATCGGGCATCTCGAAAGCGTCTCGACGCTCACGACAATGCCTGTCCGAAAACACTCCTAGCCAGTCCAATACGACGGGTAATGCCGGAAACAAAGCCATCGTTGTTGTTGTTGTTGTTGACCTCACACAATGGCACATACCCACAAGGGGGATTGGCCATAACCAGGCGGTGACTATTTAAATGACCAGTTGCATGTGGCAAGCATGGGATGACCTACCAAAATTTGGATCGCACAGTTTCCGTAGCCGAGGTGGTTGCAGGAGGTTAGGGGGGTCATACAAACTAAAATTTAGGCAAAGAAGGGGTAGGGATTACTATAAGTGGTTGTAAAAACCGAAATACAGAAGCTGATAATGGGATGGGCAGGACGAAAGCTCATGATGGTAGACGTTTTGATTCTAGGAGATAATTTTGAACGGCAGAGCAAACATTCCCATTGGTATGGCCAAGCATAGAAGCGCCAAGAGACAGAACAACCGCAGAA